>NC_081524.1:15000926-15223426 GCF_030273125.1 Centropristis striata
ATTGTGGTTGCAACATTAGCTGACATTTCATAGCGGCGTTACAATCGTGCCAGAGACATTTAGAGTTGAGTAAAATCTAAAACAAAAATTAAAATATTTAGTTTAATTGTCCAACTTAAAATTTTATCGAAGTTTGTTGCCTTGAAATTTTGAGTTCACCCAACTTTTCTTTTTTTGCAGTGTGCTGATGGTGACTGATTTTTGTAAAGCGACCTGATGTTCACATGCTGATTTATTGCTTTTTTTTTTTTTAACCAATATTTTATTCATTTTTAAACAGACACAAAACAGAGAACATACATGACAGCAGAGGCAATTAAATACTTCACATAGACTGAATGATATATAGAAAGAGAGGCAAAAAATAAACTAAAATAAATAAAATGAAATAAAAAACAAATAAAATAAAGATATAGGTAGAAGTAAACAAACACAAGAATAGCAATACTATAATGGACCTTACATGGAAAGTTCTAAGAGAGTTTACTGTTTTAACATTATACATGGAATGGGGACTGTACAGCCATATCAATAAAACAAATTGTATTTATTCAAATTTATTGCTTTTTAATCTGCCAGAAAACCATCGCCTACATGCATCAATCATATAATTATTTAGAGAAATAAACACAGCTAGCATTGGCTGATAACAAAGAATATTCCCAGCTGCCATGTCTGTTCTGCATATGCACTGGTTCCAAAAAATCAACATGGCAATAGCCAAAATGTATCAAAATGATAGTGCACAAACTTATTTGTGACATCATGGTGGCTACATCCATTTCCTGAATATAGTTTATGGATTTACCACACACTCTTTAAATTACATGGTCGCCCTTAAAGTTGGAATACATTTTTTTTTACTTCTTTCCATGAAATGATTGTGACAATGTGATTTATTATTGACAGATAAAGTGTATATCTTCTCAAAACGTAATCAACCGATCTCTTCCAAACATATCACAATGAAAATGAAACCACAATTAACAGATGATTGCGTCTGAAAACAAAATTATATAACAAGAAATGTATTCAGAAGTAGATTTTAAATCAAATAAACCCCATAACAATATACTGTACACCTGTCTCTCTGCATTTATTATCTGCCTGTATGTGTGTGTAGATGTGTGTGTGTGTTTGTGTGCCTATTTTAGTGTGTGTGCATGTGCTAAAGTAAGGTGTTTAATGTGGAGGGGTCTGCACGGCTCTAAAGAGAGCCAGCTGCTCTTTTATAACGCTGGAAAATATCCACAACAGAGCAAAGACACACATACACTCACACTCAATCTGACACTTTATTGTGAGACGGCTGGGAAATGCTCATAATGTGTTCTAGTACAAGCTTGTGTGTGTGTGTGTCGGCCAAGTTAGAGTCTTAAGTGTTGTTACATTTTATAGGAAAAGCTTTGAGTGGAAAAGAAGCCTGCAGCATCCTGACAAATGTCCTGTTTCTGGGGGGCAAATGGTGTTGTGATGTTTGTTATAGGCCTGTTTAACACTGTTGCTGTTTGTTCTTGCTTATCAAGGACAAATGCTTTCCACACACACACACACACACACACAAGCCTGGATTCACATAACCACAGTTAATATCAGCTTTTACTGGCGTCATTATGAAATGTCTCCTTCATTCCCTCTTTCATGTGTTTTCCACTTCCCCTCTGTCTCTGTCTCTCTCTCCAGATAACAGGATGATAAAGGTGAATGGCACCAGGGAGCCTCTGGAGTTTAAGTCTCACCAGTGGTTTGGAGCATCTGTGAGGACACACAAAGGAAAAGTAGTGGTGAGTCGACATTAGGGCTGGGCGATATGGCCCTGAAAGAATATCACGATATTTCAGGCTATTTTTGCGATGACGATATTCTTGACGATATTACGAAATACTTTACTCTTGACTCTTGAGTATGAGCAAATAATAAAAATAACCATTTAGGGGTTCTGGGGGCATATTTTAATGAATTTTGTAAAGGAGAATAAAGGTTCTTGTATGTTTTATTTAAGGCATTTTATTTTGACAGTCTTCTTGTAAGTTCTGTGGTGGATTCTGATAACACACCATGCTCTTATTTTGAAAGCTGCATGTGTCTAGCGACAGGGAGTAAGTAGCTTTTTGTGATTAAAACAACTTTAATTGTTAACCTTACGCCACTACATCAAGAAGTAGGAACGTTGCCAATATCATGATATGCATTTTTTTTTTAACCGTAAAAAAAAAATACCGATATTATCGTGAACGATACGATATGGCACACCCCTAGTCGACATGACGTCAATCAGACATGGAGCCCCATTATCATCATACAGCTTACACACAAAATGATCTGTTCTTTTTTAACCTCCTGGGACCCTGCGTCCTCATATGTGGACATTTCATTTTAGGTTTTCTGGACCTTAATACTTAATTCTGCTTAACTATGACCTGTTGTCCTTAGTATTACACACTCTAGAAAAAGCACAATACATCAATCAGTGTAAAAATCAAATGGCAGCATCTTGGTAAAGTCAATCAGCAGCTTTGCCACCCAAAAAAGTGGACCAGGTACAAAAGCTGATCAGATTTTATGGTTAAAACTTGTTTATTTGTGCTTAATAATGTTTGTAGCTTGATATTCTGTGCAAGTTTGACTATTTTAGCAATAGCAACAAGCTACGACACTGCTAATCAGGAAGTACTCATTTGAGAACGAATAGACTTTTACTATCGTTCTTTAAGTAAGAGGGTGTAAATGTAAGGAAATAAACAGTTTATACACTGGCAAATTAATTGTGTTATACAGTAAAATTAACCCTTTTTTTTTTTTTTTTTTTCAAAAACGACTTCCTGTTCAAAGACAATGCTTAGTTTTTGTACTGATCAGATCCTACTGATCCAAAATATCTAGGACAAACTAACAATACATACCAAACAAAAGCTTGGCTCTCAGGAGGTTAATGCCTTTTAAATCAGAGCTTCTTTTAATTATTTGTTACGCAGGCATGTGCTCCTCTCTACCACTGGCGGACAGTGAAGATGAGTGGGGAGAAGGACCCCGTGGGGACCTGCTATGTGGCCGTCCAGAACTTCAGCGCCTACGCAGAGTACTCACCCTGCAGGACCAGTGAGTCACTCTGCAGCCTGCTCCAACTGTCTCCATCTCCCTTTTATTGCCCTCCGTCCTCACTTCCTTTGTTTTTCTATTCCTCTCTCTGCTGTTAGTATAAACACAAAATAACCATGACTTTAACAGACCATGTCTTCATATTCTGTATCTTCCATTAGTGTATTATGTCATAATATGGCATGATATATGACATATATGACATATAAAAAGTAATATCTCGTCCATGAGTTTAAAGGTCCCATATTGTAAAAAGTGAGTTTCACATTCTTTTATTATAAAGAAGGTTTATGTGCTGTATGAATCCTATAAAAGTATGGTAATGCTCAATCCATAGAGTAATGCACACAGCCCATTTTCAGAGACTTTAAACTGGTTTCTGTAACATTGTGATGTCACAACCAAGCTTTATATTGGTAGAAAGTGCCGCTACAGTGCCCTTATAGCAGGGGTCTCAAACTCAAATTACCTGGGGGCCGCTGGAGGAAGTGTCAAAATGACCAAAAAAGACACAAAATGACCAAAAAAGACACAAAATCATTTTAAAAAGACACAAAATAAGCAAAAAAAAACACAAAATTACAAAAAAGACACAAAATGACTGAAAAAACACTAAATTACGTATAAAATACACAAAATGACAAAAGAAGCCACAGAATTACCAAAAAGGCAAAAAAATATGAAAAAAATACACAAAATGACCCAAAAAAGACCCAAAAAAGACCAATAAAGACACAAAATGACAGAAAAAAAACTAAAATACTTTAAAGACACAAAATTACCAAAAAATACAAAAATTACCAAAAGAGACACAAAACTATTTAAAAAAAGATGCAAAATTACCAAAAACAGACTCAAAATTTTCAAAAAAATACACAGAATTACCAAAAAAGTCACAAAATAATTTTAAAAAGATACAAAGTTATTGAAAAAAGACACAAAATTACCATAAAAAAGTAATTAAAGGGACCTTCCACACACAACATGGTAAAGTGCCATTCATATAAAACTCACATTAAACTTTCATATCAAGGTGAGGGCCACAAAATATCGTCACGAGGGCCGCAATTGGCCCGCGGGCCGCAAGTTTGAGACCCCTGCCTTATAGCCATTCCCTGGCTGCAATGACAGTGCAGAAATGCTGAGTGCAGATGTAGACCAACAAACAGGAAACTTTTCGGGTTGGGGTTAAAGAGACAGGCTCTAAAACAAAGTGTTTCAGACAGAGGGTGAATACAGGTTTATTCAAACTCTACAGTATTTCCTTGGCATCAAAAAACTCAGAGGTGCACATCTCAAATCTTGCCTAAATAAACCTAAAAGGTGGGGAAATGTGTATATTTAATATGTGGTTAGATTGACTGCCAGCAGACTGGCTTATTTGTTTCTCTCCCTGGTCCTCTTGTTTCTGTCATCAGTTCTGCAAAGGGATTCATGGGATTTTCCTAAACCCCCCCTCCCCTCCCCTCACATCTTCATCTCCAGTTTTCTTTCTTTCTTTCTCTCTCACTTTCTTTTTTCAACCCCTCTCACCCTGATCAGCGATATGAGGCACCAGCAGAGTGTGATAAGGAGAAATGGAGGCTATCAGATAGCATACTGTAAACAGCAGATCAAACACAGCGCTTATCATCCACTTCATCATCCGCTCCACATAAAAAACCCCTCAGTGTTCACACTCACATACACACAGATTCCTGCTTATGGTGCCTCTAGTAATTGAAGGTTGTTAAAGATCTCTATTCTATTGTTTATGTCAGTTCTGACTAATCAAGACTAGAGTAATCACGTTCTAAACTCAATTGTTCTCCTGGGGGAAATAGCGCTCCGAAGGAAGTATTCTTTTTAATTATATGTCTCAGTATGATTTTTCTGCCTCCAACAGCTTTTTTGCTTCATCTTAATGTGAATCTACGACCACTCAGACTATTACAATAACTTACACTTGGTTTATATGTGAGCGTGTGGCGTTACACATCATTAAGCCTCACCTCAGGGTGCCTCTGAAACAGAGAGCAATTTCTAATGTGCATATAGGTTTTGTGTGTTCATGCAGATATTTAAACAGAAACACACTGCTGTGGCTTTACATGTTTATGTAAACTATGTAGGTTTTACTTTTTTGTCGTTGCGAAAGTTTCATCAGATAGACGTGATGCTCTCTGCAAAGTAAGTTGAGTGATTTGTTCCAGAAAATGTATGTTTTTTTTAAAGATTAAGTCAAGTCAAGTCAAGTCAAGTCAGATTTATTTATATAGCGCATTTACAGACGGCTGAGCCGCACCAAAGTGCTTCACATAAAAGTGCAAGAAAGTGCAATAAAATACAGAATTGGCAAAATTGACAAAGGTAACAAAGAAAACAAAAAACAAAACAAAATTTAATTTAAAATAAATTAACCCTTTGATGCACAACATGGGTAAAAAAGGACCCGCATTTATTTCCCCTGTTATTTAATGCTTGCTGTGTGTTTCTGTGCTATCTGTTTTGATATCAACTTATTTTATGATTGAATATTCTAAGTATTCTTTAAATATCTTGTTTTTGCTAAAAACAGATCATTATTTTCATTTTGCTTCTAATAATTTATGAAGAAAAAAAGTTTTTGTATTATTACATGGCTAAGTAGGCTAAGTAGCTTGCTAAGCTAACTACTTAGCCAAGAAGTTAGCTAAGGAGTTAGCTTAGCAAGCTACTTAGCTAAATACTTAGCCAAGAAGTTAGCTAAGAAGTTAGCTTAACAAGCTACTTAGCTAAAAATTGGATATGGCTCATTTTTCACCCATGTTGTGTATTAGAAGAGTAGTGACAGAAAAAGTGATTCTATTCAAAATAAATAAAGGAAAACATAAAAATTAGGATGTATGATGATCAAAAACAAACTAATTGAGGAAAACCTGGAATACTGAATGATGAATTATTGCAAAGATATAGAACATGAAAACTGTCGGGTCACTTTAGACCCATGTTGTGCATCAAAGGGTTAAAAGAAGATGGGATATTTTTTAAAAGCACTGTGGGATTACTAGGGTACACTATTCCCTAGCACTTGCCAGAGGAAAAAAAAAACTTTAATCGAATAGCAAGAGATTAAGATGCTTTTTATATTGTTTAAAAGACATGTTTGTGTGGTTTTCAGATGATCCAGATCCAGAGGGACAGGGGTTCTGCCAGGCTGGCTTCAGTGTGGATTTCACCAAGGTAAATATCTGCAGCAAATATCATGACACACATGCTGCCTGCTGTCAGAGAGCAAGCAGAGGGGTTTCTCCACACACAAGACTCCCTTCTGAGATTTATGGACACTTAGAAGATGAGAGCATGTTTGTCCCTCGAGGAGCCTCCACTCCTGCTGTGACCCATCACCTCCCAACACAATAGCCCAAACGGACACACACATACACATTCTTTCACTCTATAGTCAATGTGATCTCTAACCTCTGTCTCATGGTCCAACTCTACCCTCCTGTACAGGAAGCTGTCATTCTTCACAGGATGACAACAGGCATGACAGCAGGAATCATATGCACAGACAGTTTTACACATTATACCCCTGCTAGTTTCAAACAAACACACACAAACATCTGTCACATGACTAACCCTCACTAATTGTATTGATTCCAGGAAGGAATGCTGGTGGTAGGAGGACCTGGAAGCTTTTACTGGCAAGGTAACTGCAGCAACAGTGTTTAAACCTGCTTTTTGGTGTCTTTTTGCAATGATTTCATAGATGGGAAGGTGTTCAAATGAAGAGAATAGAGATGAGTATAACAGTCAAGAACAGCCCACATACACATGCATGCACTCACTTGTCAAATCTGCAATTTCATTACAGGAGTCTTACTTAGGAGAAGTTGGACAAAAAAATGTGTCTCTTTCTATTTCTTTGCAGCTTTCTGTAACTTTTTCCCTCCCTCGCTCCTTTGCCGCTCTCTTTCTGTAATAGTGTAACAGGAAATGGGTGTTTGGGCTCTGTAATGAGCTGATCGGGGGGTAATGGAGTGTGGAGGAACTGCCCCTCTGCCCCGTGATAAAGCACAGAGGGGCTTGGAAAAGCTTCAAGGAGACACAGAGAGTCAAGGCCGGCTGCAGGGTTGAGAAAGATACAAGGAAAAGAAGTGGGGAGAATTTCAAGATTGATAGAGAAAGAGCAGGGAGGACAGCAGGAGCGATAGAGGATCGCTAAGGAAATGATAGAAGAAAAAATGAAAAGTGAGAACATGCAGAGAAAAGAGAAAAAAGATGGATCTTCTGCTTGATAAAGGCAGTGCTGAGGTCGGCTCGTTTGCTGGATATCCAGGGCCCGTCGACGCAGAGGGATGAAGTGTCTTAATAGGTGTAGACACAGCTAGTGTGTCAGAGTTCAGCTGCTGGAGTGTGGCGCTACTCCCCCAACTCCAGGTGTGTGAGAGTGTGTGTGTGTGTGTGTGTGTGTGTGTGTGTGTGTGTGTGTGTGTGCGCTGTCCAAATTTAGATGAGCTCTGCAGCTGTGTGTAAGGAGCAGGCAGACAGTTATTAATCAGTTGCACAAACTAATTTTTCTTTCCTTTCTTTGTAACCCCTCATCTGTCACTTCATTTGTTTAGAAAGATGGAACAAGACTCTTTGGCTGCACTTTCTACGGCGCCAGTGTCTATAATGCATTATAAACATACTTATAATGCATTATAATCTGCTTATAGCAATGTATAATTATAGTTATGAGCACCAATGATTATTCGTAATGCTTTGTTTCAATAATCACAACACATAAATAAGTATATAATTATAATTATCAGGTCAAATATAATACTTCATAATTGCTGGTCACTGACTGACATTGTTTTTTGCAAAAATCATGTTTATAATGCATTATAAACATACTTATGATGTGTTACAGGGTCATGATGTGTTATTATTTTGTCATAATAATAATAATGTCATAGTTTTCATAGTTATAGGGTTAAGGTAGCGGGTTAGACTAGTTAGATCCTAACCCGATAATGCATCCAACTCGATAATGCTAATGCTAATGCTAGTGCCAATCCTAACCCGATAATGCATCAAAAGTGTGTTAATAATGTATAATAATGTACAGACATGAGCTCTCAGTCAGTGACCAGCAGTTATGAAGTTTCATGATACTTGACCTTATAAGTTAGCATAAAAGCCATAAAGAGGGAAAGTTTCTCAGTGATGGATATTTCAAAGCTGCTACACATTTTTTTTACATAATTTTGGGTTGTTGTTTGGCATTGCTGCTGTTATTTCATATGGTTAAATAATAAATGTTCAAGCATATAAGACCACAGTAGACAGCATCACAGACAGCTTAATGGACTGCTCTCTCTCTCTCTCTCTGTGCCCTCAGCGTGGCAAGGCTGGCTGCCTCCAGTTAAAACACTTCCTCCCCATGTTTATAAAAGCACTCAGCCTGGATTTTATGGCCTCTAATATACAACGATTATCTTCAGCCTTCAGCCTGAGTCATCATAAGAAAAACCTCTTTTATATACAATCTTGTTATCTCTGGGTGTAAAGGACACTTCAAATTAGCTGCAGTGACTTATGCATCTGTGTTAACAGTTTGTAACACGGTGTCTCATTAATCAGATGGCGGTTTAATAATGAGTTGATATAGTGATGTGTTATTCTGGGAGATAAACTCGTAGCGCAGTGTGAGAGAGAAGAAGAGAGAGAAGAGGTGGAGGAGGAGTTGGAGGGAGGGTTAGAGGGCACATTTTACTCTCCGTGAACGCAAAACACACACACACACACACACACATTACCGAGGATTTATGGAAGGTTGAGGGCGGCCGTAGATAAAATCATTTGTTTGTTTGACCTCTTGTTCAACAGCAGAGGAAGGGTGTTGTTTGTGCTCACTCACCTATAACTCAGAATCCTCGCTGAGGAGAGGACAGGCGTTTTCTTGAGGTTTTTTTTCAGGAACATTGGAGTATTTTTCTAGCTATTCCTCTGCCAATGATGTGTTTTAGCTCTCCTCAGGGAAGACTTCCATGTGTCGTTAGCTCTGTGCATCTTTCATGTGGAGCAGCTCTAGCACAGCTATTCTCATCCTTGGGGTCGGGACCCCAATTGGGGTCCCGAGATGATTTCGGGGGGTCGCCAAATCATTTTGGAAGTCAGCTCTGTCTCCACTGTGTTAAAGTGTTCATGTGTTTTAGTCATTTTTGGTCATTTAATGTCTTTTTTTGGTGATTTTGTGTCTTTTTTTGTCATTTTGTGTATTTTTTGGTGATTTTGTGTCTTTTTTTGGTAATTTTGTGTCTTTTTTTGGGTGATTTTGTCTCTTTTTGGTATTTTTGTGTCTTCTTTTGGTGATTTTGTGTCTTTTTTGTCATTTTGTGTCTTTTTTTGGTGATTTTGTGTCTTCTTTTGGTAATTTTGTGTCTTTTTTGGTGATTTTGTGTCTTTTTGGTAATTTTGTGTCATTTTTTGGTCATTTTGTGGGGGTTTTGGGTGATCTGAACTGAAACTAAAATGGGGGTCGCGACTCAAAAAGAACTACTGCTCTAGCAGGTTTCTATAGCAGGGCAGTGGTGCTCCCTTCATGGGGTCCGAGCTGAAGCCACTGGCCATGAACAGATGTGACTCTCTCACCCTGAGTGTTTGTTTTTCTTTATCTCTATATTTATCTGTGTGTGTGTGTTTGTGCAGGTCAGGTAATGACAGCGGGGATAGCTGAGATACTGAACGGCTACTCTTTGAAGGCAGTGCTGAGACGGGTTCCAGGAGAGAAATACACTCGAGCTGCTGAAGACACACACGACGACAGCTACCTTGGTAACATGCATTTATAAAGCAAACACACGCAAACTGACAAACATCTGGATCTGAGCAGTCATATACAACATTACTAGGGCTGGGTATCACTTCGACTGAAATAACCCAGTACCAAGTATCTTCTCCAGTCAAACACTACCTACGTTCCATCCTTTTTGTAGCCAGATCTAGAAAAAAATGACTATTTGTGTGGTTTTGCTTGCATTTGAAAGCATGACTATACTACACAAAGAAAACAGTTATTTTTGTATGATTGGTACTGATTGAAGAAAACGCTATCAAATGAAGTATTCTATTGGTACTGGTATCCCTTTAAAGGTACTGGTATTTTTTAACAATACCCAGCCTTGTAAACTACATGACACATAAAATTTACAGTTTCCATAGAGCAGTAGTTCTCAACCTTTTAGAGTCGCGACCACCAATTTAACTCTCACACGCACAGTTCAGATCACCTAAAAAAGAAACAAAATGACCAAAAAAGACACAAATTGACCACAAAATGACCAAAAAAAGACACAAAATGACCCAAAAAAGAAACAAAAGTACCAAAAAAGACACAAAATGACAAAAAAAGACACAAAATGACAAAAAAAGACACAAATTGACCACACAATGATCAAAAAAGACACAAAATGACCAAAAAAGACACAAAATGACAAAAAAAGACACAAAATGACAAAAAAAGACACAAATTGACCACACAATGATAAAAAAAAAAAAGACACAAAATGACCAAATAACACACAAAATGACAAAAACACACACAAAATGAACCCAAAAAAAGAAATTAAGTGACCAAAAAGACTAAAACACATTAACACATGAACACTTTAACACAGTGGAGACAGAGCTGACTTCCAAAATGATTTGGCGACCCCCAGAAATCATCTCGCGACCCCATAGAGCACTGTGCACAAAGTTTCTAGTACAGGGATTTTCTCCCATATGTCATAATTTGCAACCGTTTCCTCTCTAGGTTACTCTGTGGCAGTGGGAGAGTTTACAGGAGACTCTGAACAAGGTGAGAAAGCCAACAATTCATTACATCTAACCACATGCTGCGCCAGATGAATCCCCCACTAACAACATCAGCAGGAACCCTGCAGCACCGTCTGAAACACTCAACACTCTTCATGCTCTCCATGGCTGGAAGCCAGCAGCGCTGTGAGGGCTGAGCGATAGGCAGCGGACAGCTGAGTGACAGTGTCTCGGTCTGAACTCGGAGGCAGTAATGAGAACCGTCTCTGTATGTCTGGGTCGCGACCCTGAGGGGACAGGACTTTGGGAACTGCTGATAAAGGGATTTCCTCTCCTTCATTTTAACTGATTAGAATGATTAGTGGCAGGCTCCGCAGACCTCTTCAGGTCTAGAGTAAGTCCAGAATCTCTTCTGGACTTGAAATATTAGATGGAAAGGGAGACAGGCATGCACACACAGCATCGTTTTATTAAAGCCGTGCAGGTGGGGGACAGTGCCTTTGAGTTCATGTTTGCTGAATCTTTCATGTGAAAGACCGAAGTAAAGTCATAGAAGTTGTAATAACGTCGGTCCAAAGAAATAATGGCCATGATACAGATGTCATACAGATGTCTTTGAAGGTTTATTGCATCATCAATGTCCATAACGAGGTACATTATTATTATACATAAACATGGAAAATAAACAAGGAAAATAACCGTGTGTGCCACTTGGACCACATGTAGAATATCATTACTCTGAAATTGCATGTTCTTAATCTGCTACCATGTTGTTCTGACCCATAATGCAGCATACATGACCTCACCATCTTTAGGTGACCTCACATTTCCCACAGTGTAGTAAAAACTTTACATACAGGGCAATACATTTTAAATTAAACATTTTAAGTACCCTATAAACATTAACATATCAACCTTTTCAACAGCATTTTTAATCATCGTTTAATGACTTTATGAACTTAAATTATTATGAATTTATGTCTGAAACATGCACAATAAACACAAAAATGAAACTGTTATGATAACTTTTATTAGCTCTGTCAAGGAGGCGATGTATTTGGCTATGTCTGCCTTTTTTTCATGAGACTTCGGTGAAACTCTTGCAGCATGTTTTGCATTCATAGGGTGGCAATAATCGAAAAATCAGTTCCAGACTGTGAAAATTCACATGAACGACCCCTTAAGTCGCAAAAACAACTCAGAAAGTCGCCACACACTGCTACACATTTAATGTCTCACCTGATCAGTTTCTTTTTCTCTCCATTGTCACGCAAATGCTGGAAACAGCTATCAACATGTTGTTTAAATACTCACATCTTTGTAGCATCCATGTTGTTTCCACATTAAAAACTTGGAGCTCATGAACATGCCGAAGTCAGAAGAATCACTTACCAACTCTGGAATGGAAACATCTGAGATGCATGTGAACGCACCATTGGCCTTGGCGGCGGTCTGCGATGTCCGTGTGACATTCTAGTTTTTCTTCATTCACTCATATGCACACTCTGTTGTGTTGCCAGCAGTGTGGCAGTTTAATTCACTCTATATGAACTTCAGGTGCTACTGACGTTCATTCACATGCCATCAGTTTGTCAGTGCTGCAAATGAAACACACAAGTAATTTCAACAAAACAAGCTCAGCTCTTTTATTAAAGAAAATATGGAAAAATGTGTCCAAACACAGTCATGCCACATCATTTTTTAAAACTATTTTTATTGCTTTCTCTGCAGACACTGTCACCACACTGACTCTTCTGCTGCATGAGACCCTCTTCCCCCAGTGTCGCCTCAGCCTCCCATTCATAATTTCCTGTCTATCAGAGCCTCAATGCTAATCACCATTTAGTGGGATCTTTGTGGGACAACCTCGCGTTTACATACCCCCATACCAGCCCTGCAAAGGCCCTGAACCCCCTCCGGCACAACACATGTCAGAGGGTCTTAAAGCGAGCCTTAAGAGGTTACACATGCCTGTGGATGTGTTGTGTTGTGTTGTGGTACGAAGCTTGTTGTGGTCTTGTTCCCCAAACCCTCTTCAGACTGGAGAACTGGTCGTAACTGGGAATTCTGAGTGAAGATGGAGCTGGGAAGTCCTGGTTTATAAGCTGGTGGTTGAGCCTTTTGGGTAGAGCTGCAGGGCAGGAAGGGGGGACCCTGTCTTCTCTCTCTGGGTGGGTCCCTCAGATCGTCCCTATAAGTCCACGGCGCCGCACTCATCAATCAATACACAAGCAAAGAGCACCCAATCACTCAGTGTGTTCTCAGCAACACTTGGCCCTTCTGACAGGGTGGGCCGGGTCACAGATTTGAGGGTTCATGCCTTTGACACAAGCCCCTTTCTTTCTCACACAAATGCTAATTTAGGGCTTCTTTTGTTTTTATGTTTCCCAGAGCTGATAGCCGGAGTCCCAAGAGGAGCACAGAACTTTGGATATGTGAGTATGAACTGACAAAATAATCCAAAAAACGATATTTGTTTGGTAATTTTGCAGCAACAGCATTGTTACAGGTGACAAAATGATCTCTCTTAACAGATGTCTGCATATGAATGGAGAAATTAAACAAGATTTTGGTATCAGAAACATTTTTAATTTAATTTGTAGTCCAAGTGGTATTGACGAATTACATTTTAGATGGCTTTGGTTTGTATGTAGGTAAACCGTAGGGAGCAACAGATGATAGCCAGTGGAACCCACTGGCTATCATCTGATGACAATTTAGCTTTTTGTTAGCTTTTTTTAAAAGCTGCATTCACATGCAGATATGTATTTATAGAGATCAGTAGTAATGTTGTTCTTTTCACCCTTCTCACATCTCAAGTTGCATATCAGACTGTGACACAGAAGTCTTGGCCCAAATATCCATCATCCTTTATCTGTATATCTACTTATATCTACTTATATCGACACTGAAACCCCAGAATGGTTGGCTGTTTCATATATCGTCATTACTGATTGGTTGGATGAGTATGAAAATGAATATAAATCATATGCTATGGCCTTCGCAGTCGCCAGATCGTAGTGCTGTTGAAGACCTTTGGGAGATTTAGGTGCATTCAACACACCATCCTCATCCTCATTTGCTTCTGTATTCTGTATCTGGCTTCTGTTTTCTCTACTGTCTGTATGCCGTTTATCAACAGGATATTTCCTGATGATGAATGTGAGGCAGGGTTTGTTCTGACTGCAATAAGCAGTGTAGTATGGGCTTTTTGTGCAGGCACATGCACACAGTCAAGTCTTTTAGATTCATCTGCTTTTAGTGTTTGATATAGGACTGCAGCTTTTACTGTACACATATGTACAGAGAAATACTGTATGTGTGTCTAGGTAAACTGTAGTGAGTCTAGTGTCCTCTTATGGGAACACGTCCCCAGGGCTGACAGTGTCAATCCTCCCTAATGACACACAGCTTCCGCTGCATGTGGAGGGCGGTGACCCCACCTAACCCCACTAACCCTTCTCTACACACACACGACCCCTAACCCTAACCTGCAGTGCAACCGCAGGGCTCACCACACCGAGCACACACACACACACACACACACACACACACACACACACTGCAACAGTGTGTTTCATGTCTGGAGATTGTAGCTGGTGCAAGAACGCTCCTTCCTGTACAGACAGAGCACTGTGAGTGTCATAGAGGAGGAGGATCACAGCTCGCAGTAGGGGGGAGTGTTTTGGTAGGCCATGTTAGAGGCCAGACACTGGAGTAGCTGTCAGATTTATTCTGACACAACTGTGCATAAAAAGTTAACATTTAATATTTGTCTTTACACATCCTCATATGTCTGTGTTCCTAAGTTTATCCCCGGTTGAGACATCTGTGATTGGGTCAGCGTGTATCCTCCTGCATGTGTGTGTGCATCTGTGCATGTGTGTGTGCGTGGAGCCCCCCGGCTGTCTCCATGTGGTTGTTATTTTAGGTCTTATGAAGGAATTCTCAGCCTCCCCCCTCCATTTCTCCCCACGACCGGGGTTAGGACGGGGGGAAGGAGAGAAAGATGAGGGGGGAAATGGTAAAGGCACAAAGATGATGGTGGTGGGGGAGGGCAGAGACAAGAACAGGGGTTTCAGTAGAATAAAAGCTTTTTTATGCGGTTTCTGACTTTTTCCCAGCATTCTTCATGTGCCTGTTTGTCAGACTACTTGGTTTGCTCCTGGAGCGCTATGAGGACAAGGCCTGCTGCTTTATTAGTCACGGGGAATTGTATCTGACAGTGTGTCTGCTTGTTTTAGGTGGCAATGATCAACTCCACCAATCTGACCTTCATCCAGAACTTCACAGGGGAACAGGTAGGAACATCAACACACCCTTCATCACAGTGTGGCATATTGCAGAGCTGCCTGTAAACTACTGAACCCTGAGCACCAGCTGATATGGATTTTCTTCCATTCTTTAAATAAATTCAATTCAAATGGGATGAAAATGAAATTAGATCAAAATCATGAAACCATATTGGGTCTAAGGTTAAAAATACACAGGTTCCTTTCTTCTCCTTTCCCAGATGGCCTCCTATTTTGGCTACTCAGTAGCTGTCACTGACCTCAATGGAGATGGGTAAGTACAAAATCCCCCTCACACTCCAGACACATACTTTATTCTGTCTTTCACAGCAATAAAACTGTGGCTTATGTCTCCAGGACGGACGACGTGCTGGTTGGAGCGCCCCTCTACATGGAGAGAGAGATGGAGAGCAAACCCAGAGAGGTGGGGAGGGTCTACCTGTACCTGCAGATGGCCCCGCTCACTTTCTCCAAACCTGTTGCCCTCACCGGCACGCACACCTTCGGGCGCTTCGGCACGGCTATAGCACCCCTGGGAGACGTCAACCAGGACGGATACAATGGTACGCTGAGAGCACGATAGGCAGAAAGAGATGGAGAAGAAAGGGAAAGAGGAGATATAAAGGAAATTGTAGCCAGATGAAATTCATCCGAGAAACGAAAATATGCAAGATGAGAGAGACAACAAAGAGGGAAAAGAGAAGGAGATTAGAAAATTATACAAAATTCTTTCATATGTTTTGTGTGGCGGTGCATGAACCCCTTTCCCCGTGTGCTAGTCTGCACATGTGTGGCTGGTGTTTCCAGGTACACTCGATGGCAGACTAATCTTTTTCTGGACTGTTTTGTCTCTGACTGAGGAAATCCTATCAGATGCTGCTGCTTAAGAAAACTTTAAGCTCTTCAGCCAATCAGGAAGTGCGCCGATGAAAGGTTGTCTGTGTGAACTTGTTTCCGCCTGTGATGATCCAGGATAAGGCCATGTGTTTGTAAGTGTGTGTGTGTTGGAGTTATTTTTAACTCACCAGATGTGCCCTGAGATAAAATCATCTGGGAGTTTCTGTCCTGCAGCCCAGAGTTCATTCCTCTTCAATGTGTTTGTTTTATCTTCACATTGATTGGACAAAGACACACACACACACACACACACACACACACTCACACAAATGGGGCAGCCTGCAGCCCAAATGCTCCATGAAGCTCGTTTAATGCTTCCTTAAAAATGAATGAAGTGATGTACATCTGGCCCTTGTATGGCATCAATCCCACTGATTTATGTTTTATTTATTCATGCACCGGCTGTGTTAATGTGTGTCCCACCCCTTTAAACCCTTTAACCACCAGATCAATAACCATTGGATCAATACTGAGGCTTTCTCTGGTCTGAGGCATAAATCACATCAGGCTGTCTGTCAGGATGTGAGTGTCTCTGAGGGGTGGTGACGCGGCTTCAGAGGAGATGGAGCCGAAATGGGGACTTGTTGAGAGTTAATCTAATGAGTACAAGTCCATGTCTGTGCATGATTTCATTATTCGGCATTACATTATGGCATCACCATGGAAGCATTGTGATCAAAGTTTTCAGCAGCATGTCAAACTTCTGCTTAAAAGTCTACCTGTGTCATCTTATGCGTCCGTGAATAATCACTGACAGATCTCTTTCCTGTCTGTGATGACACAGAGGCTCTTCAATACTCCGTTTCCCAAATTCTTCACAAAGCAGAACCATCCCCATGTCCTCTCGTCTTCATCACTTCATGATGTCAGCTGTGTGAGGAAACCTTACAATTAAGCTAATTCAATTTGCCATGTGGCTCTTTTTGTTTTTACCAACACTGTCTCTCTGTCACCATCGCTCTCAGAGTGTCAGCCTGTTTCTGTGTGTGAGTAACACTCTCATATAGTTCTGGTCTCAGTGATCCCAGTGGGTGTTCTGCTATGTTGTTGTGGATGTCTGCATTGTGTGGGATGCTGCCTCGCAATGCCCATGAGCGACTTTCACATTATTTGAAGACTTTTATTTTTTTAAGTAAGATGTTGTTTTTTTTACACGGCTATTCAGTTATGTACACATACCCACACATAGACATACTGGCTCGACACACACAGGCTCATATATACACTTGCATACACACATGGTTGCATTTATCCTCTCTACCCCACAATCTGCTTCATGTGGAACTAGTTGTTTAGGCTGAGAGAGAGGGGGTCCGGAGACAAACAGGATGTCTAGAGGTGTTTGGACGGTTACAGCACTGAAGATACTTTAGTGCAGGACAGTGCAGTGTGTTGATATTAAGAGGTTAAAGAGTCCACAACAAAATATGTTTGGAGAGTAAAGAATCTACTTTTCATATGAGAACAGGTGCTAGCAGTAGGTTCATTGTTTTATCCCTGTTTTCATGTGCATATCTTCTTACTATGAACAATAGGGTCACATATTTTTTTTTTTTTACATTTATTTTTATTGAGCGCTGATAGTACAGAACATGTACAAAAATACAACATTCACAAAAGAAAACTTGGACCAATGCTCACATAATTTTTAGTTTTTTGTATGAATTAAATTACAGTTAAAAATGAAACAAATAAACTGGTGACAGATGAATGAATAAACCCGGCTGTAGAAAATGTTACTATGTGATGTTGTTTATAGATGTGTTAAGAAGTTAGTAAGTTAGGTGAAGTGTGTTTCAGAAGTGGGACAGTGTTTATTAGAGACAAATGGAGATTTAGTCATTTGGTACTTTACTTTTACTGCTTTATTATGTTTATTAGAGATTTCGAGTTTATTCTTTATTAATTTGTATATTTGTTATTATTCCTTTGATATAGAAAAACCACACATGACCTTGCCTGCAAAAAGAGAGAAATAAATCACCTGCACTAGCCATCACCTGCCTCATCATTTGGACCCTCTAGATGTTAATTGGCCTTAAGTTGGTGCTCTGGCCGGCACTCCGGTGATTATCACACTCCTGTGTGATAATCACCTGAACTAACGCCTAGTCCCAGTTTCTTCACTACACCGGCCATTATCAGAAAATAGTTTTACAAACAATTGCATTGACCAAGAGAACTATCTTCTCTGTCCTTCAGGATTCCTTTGACTTCTCCCAATGTGACCAGCTCAGACAGCTTCAGCTGCTTTTGCACAATGTTCCAGGCAGAAGGCGCAGCATATTTAAAAGTTAGAATAGTTTTCAGGGGTTGAGTCGAAGACACCTTATTTGAAGTCTTGCACTTGTCAGTCTTGAGGTCTCAACCTTATTAGACACAGAATTGTCCTGGTCTCAGACTTAGCTAGTTATCAAATTGTTCCTGGCTTCTGATTTGGGATCAGTTATACAGGAAAATTTCCTCAATCTTCTTAAAACATCGGTAACTTGTGTCTATTTTAACTCCTTAATCACTATGTTAGAATTCGGAAAGACACTAGTGCAGGGGTGGACAACCTTTACTAACTAAAGAGCCACTGTTGGCCAAAAAAAAAGAGAAAATCGCGGAAATGGAGCCGCAAACCTTATATTGAGCCTAAAATGAAAATTAAACGGCCTAATAAGTCTAAATTAGCCTACCAACATTATTAATTGTCACATTGAGCATTTATTAATATGATTTTGAAATCTAGTCTATCTCGGGGAACTCAAAACTAAACTCAAAGTTGGCAAAACTTAAAGGTTAAGGCGCCGGTCCGGAGACTTTGTAAGCTATTAAGCACATTTTAGTTGACTTAAATGTCAAAACCTTTTTAACATGCTGTAAAAAGGCTATACAATTTTACAATTGATGAATACAAATAGCTTTTGGTCTACACCATTGATAAATTAACATTTTAGTGTAAAAATATGTATATAATTTTTTTTGTCTCAGCCACGGGGAGCCCCTGCAGGCGGCCTAAAGAGCCACATGAGGCTCTGGAGCCACAGGTTGGCCACCCCTGTACTATTGCCTATTAGGGTTTTGAACAGGATTTGATTTGCTCTGGACTCGGTCCTGATTTTGTCTTTACTGACTTCGACTTGATTAAGTAGGTCTTGACTACAACCCTGCACAAACCGTGCCCAGACAGAAAAGCCAGAGATGAGACTAAATTAAAAGATGAGTAAAACAAATGACGGTTAAGAAGAGGTTAATGACCATTGGACCATGGTCCCCCAGTGCAGGTAAAGGCAGGTCAAGCTCTTTTCCTCCTTTCTTTCCTTCTACCTGTATGTTTTCCTCTGCTTCTGCCTCAGAGGGGCCTTAACCTTACTGATGTCTAAACCATGCGTTGGTGTCCTCTCTTAGACGTGGCGGTGGGCTGTCCGTTTGGAGGCGAGGACCGTGGAGGCAGGGTATTGATCTTTAACGGTAACAGAGACGTGTCCTCGCAAGGCCTGACGCTGAGCCAAGAGCTGCGAGCAGCCGGGACCCCCAGTGGCAGCCTGCCTGGATTTGGATTCACTCTGAGAGGAGGCCAAGACCTGGACAACAATCAGTACCCCGGTAAATACTCACACTCAACAAGTCAATCCTTCTCCGCTCAACTCCCCATGTTATAATCAAAATTCTTTCTCAACTTGCATTCCTTCGCTTTTCCACTTTCCTTCCAGCTCCTCTCATTACAGCCTCCCTCCTCTTCATTCTTGACCTCCACATTTCATGGTTCCCCCTATGCACTCCTCCAATACCATCCCCATGTTTTCCTGTATTGCCTTCCTCCTCTTCTCTGCTAAAGTCATCAGTCAGAAGAAGGGGGTATAGGGATGAGTGCCAGTGAACTGCTGCCGCATCCATTCTTCGGGGATTTACAGTACTCAAGAAGGAGAGAAAACACAAGATAGAGAGAAAGAAAGAAGTATAATAATACATTATCCGCATGTTCAGTCTGCCAGACATTCAAGCCTCTGCACATATCCCTAAAAAAAACTGTGAGCAGACAAAGCAGCATTCAATCAGATTACATGCACGCAACTTTATACTTTATGTGCCACCTACTTTCTTTACCTCAACCTTCTGACTTTACAAAACATATTAGAAGCTTCACTAAAATCGTAAGAAAAGAAGAGGATATATTATACGAGGGTGAAGCTGTTTATATACAAGAGTTTTTAGTACAGAAAGAAATCCATTTGAAACAAAGCAGGTCTGTAAAACCACTGTTTTACTACCTCATTTTCTCCCTAATTTAGAGCCACTCTGCTCCCAGCATTACTCTGGCTCTGTGCTCCTGCAGATTAGGCTGAAAAGGAGAATTTGTTTAGTTTTACCTTTTCTTTTCTTTACCCCCACTCCCTTTCCCCATTTTTCCTTTTCATTCGGCTATAATAACAGATTTCTTCATTCCACAAACAGAATATCAAGGGAAGTACACACGCAGGAGTGCACACAAGTTCACATGTGTGGCTTGTGATCAGTTTCACTGGCGGCTACAGAGTGTGTGTTGAGCGTGTGCCAGGCTTCGGGTCAAAGCTAGACTCTGTGCAGACCCGCTCTAAATCCCGAATTAAAAACATTGTACAATTAATACACACACACACACAGGGGCTACAGGTTGAAACTGAGGAGGAAGTGGAGTAGAAACTCATGGGTGGCATAGGCTTCAGCCAACACACACACACACACACACACCATATAAACATGCACACACAAAAACGTGCAGCACTTGTGTCGTCTGTCATTAGAGAGCTGGCTGGCGGAAGTGAAACACACACACACACACACACACACACACACACACACACACACACACAAGGAGTGTCATTAGCAGGGTAGTAAAGTCACACTGTTCAAAGCAGGCAGAGATGTTTGATCAGGATTATGAGAGGACTGAACGGGCGTCTGGGAGGCCTGGTGAAGCTGCCATATGCTCCCTTTATGCTCCCTTCAGCCTTAAATGTCATTAGTCTACTGCAGGAACATAGAAGGGTGATGATTAAGCTCCACTTTTAGCTTTACTGGACTTGGTTTTTAAAAGATTATGTAATTTGATAGGAAGAGAAAGATGGAAGAGACGAAAGATGACAAAGAAGGCAGCACAGAAACAAAAATGAAACCCACACGTAAAGGCAGAGTTCTGAAAAAATCAACTTCAGATGACATTTTCAGCATATTAATACAATATTTTCAGGGAGAACTGAGAGCTGTCTTTGCTCTCTTCAAAGCCACCAAACTCCATTTCAAAAACAGTTATTTTACCTTCTGGAACATGGGAGTTGGTGGTCTACAACTGGCTTGATCATTTTTTGTCAATCGTTTGTGTTATTGTGCGACTTTGGTGAATCCAAAGCAACAGTTTAAAACACCAATGTATGTCACATAATAACACAAACAGTCTAAAGCAGTAGTTCTCAACCTTTTTGAGTCGCAACCCCCAATTTAACATGCATGTTGTCCGCGACCCCCGCTCACTGAACACAATCTCACACGCACAGTTCAGATCATACAAAAAAAGAAACAAAATGACCAAAAAAAGGAAACAAAATGACCAAAAAAGACACAAACTGACCACAAAATGATAAAAAAAAGACACAGAATGACCAAAAAAGACACAAATTGACCAAAAAATACACAAAATGACCAAAAAAAGACACAGAATGAGCAAAAAAGACACAAATTGACCAAAAAAAGACACAAAATGACAAAAAAAGGAAACAAAATGACCAAAAAAGACACAAATTGACCACAAAATAATCATAAAAAGACACAAAATGACCCAAAAAAAGACATTAAGTGACCAAAAAGACTAAAACACATTAACACATGAACACTTTAACACAATGGAGACAGAGCTGACTTCCAAAATGATTTGGCGACCCCCAGAAATCATCTCGCGACCCCAACTGGGGTCAGGACCCCAAGGTTGAGAATAGCTGGTCTAAACAATCGAGGCAGCGGTAAGGCAGCAACTCACATGTTCTAAGCAAAATTACTGTTTTTGTCAATGGAGTCTGGTGGCTTTGATCAGAGCACAGATAACACCCTCAGTTTCAATCTTAAACAGGGCTATCTGATGGAAAGAAAACTGGTGAAAATATGCTAAATATAGCTTACACTTTAACTGATAGTGCATTTTTTAAAAAGTGTTTATGTACATTTTGTAGACTCAGACTGAGAGCATCACACAGAAGCAGCACCGAGTTGACTTATGCAGAGTACGGCTCAGGCTAAATGCTGGAGTTAAGGTTTTGGGTCACTTGTGTATTGGAATAGGGTCAGATTGCCTCAGGGTGCTTTCAGGTTCAGCTGAGAGGTCAAAGGTCAAAAACTGACAATGTTTTACCTGTCAATCACACTGACTTTCTGAGAGTTACAGACACAGGGACATGTCGGGGTCGGTGATTTGGATGTGTGTGGTGGCGAGGGGTCATTAGGTTGGTCATTAGGTCGGTAAGTAGGTGTAAAATTTATGACTGGGCTCCATGTCAACTCATATATTCGGCAGCCATCTTTATTAACAGTTCAGTCTGGATGTCTTTTTAAGCATAAAGTTCAACAAAAAACAAAAGTTCGGACACTGAAATATTGAATAATTACAGAAAACATGTTTTGGAATCTGGATTATAGGTAAAAATGATCAGATTTGGACCTTTTTCTTGCTTAGTTTTGCTTTTTTTTCCCCGCGTGCCTTGTTTTTTAACCCTTTGATGCACAACATATATAAACACCTTTTAATGCACAACATGGATCAAAATGACCCGCATTAATTTCCCATGTTATTTCATGCTGGCTGTGTATTTGAATACCTTTTTTTTTTACAGATCATTATTTCCATTTTTCATTTTTTTTAAATTAGTGATACAGAAAGGTTTTTTATTCAAAAAGTAAGAAATGAAAACAAAATATTAGGATGTATGATGATGAAAAACAAGTTAATTGAGGAGCCTGGAATACTGAATGATGAAATTAATTTATTGCAAAGATATAGAATATAAAAACTTTGTCCGGTCACTTTGTTGTGCATCAAAGGGTTAATTCAATTTATACAATGTAGTTATGTACCCCAAATGTACCGTAAAACAATACCTGTCATATTTGTAATTTCTAACAAAATCCCCTCCAATCTGGCACAGCCTGTTCCTTCTGTCTGCAGTGTAAAAAAGATTTACTTTTCAGTGCAACAAATGAGTGTTGAAAATCTGCCTTATAGCTGGCAAGTTACTTAATAGCCTCTAAATCCCACACATGCATCCAAGAATTAAGGAATCCTCCATGTCTCTCTTTAAACCGCCTCCTTTTCCACTGAGTGCCATTGACCTTTGACATTTCATCACGGAGGCCAGTCCCCCTGCAGCCAAACAGGCAGTCAGGGCAGGCAGCCAGTGACAGCTTGACAGTCTGTCTAAACTGGAGATGGAGGTTGTGTTTTCACAGCCCGGGACAGACACCGTCAGCTAGCTCAGCTCAGTTACACACTATACCTGCACATAGAGCTGCCGTCAATGACTGGAGTGTATATGAAAGTGTACACACTGGTGTGTCAGCCCTTTTGTGTGTCTCACACACACACATAAACCTCAAATCATCAGTGGCAGGCAAGCTTTCCTGTGCGTAAGGAAATGGGATTGACATGAAAAGGAAAGTGGGCCGTTATTTGATTTAGCCCTTGGTGCAGCCATGCGCGCACTCACACTCTTACACACACTTAACCCCAAAGGTGCCCTGTCCACAAATCAGTCTCATGTCATGCAGTGGTTTTGAGAGCAAACAAAAGGGTGAGGATAAGAAGTACAGACAACTACTGTGTCGGAAAAAAGCCCACGAATAGCAGGAGTGGAGTTGCATTTGGAGGTTACACAACTCCAACAGCGGGAGAGGAATTTGGACGGGGAGTTTTCTGTCTCTCTCCCTCTGCTGAAAACACACCTTGCTTCTGATGGTTTTCACAGATTGCGGTTTAAAGGCCAAGTGCACTATCCACTGCCTATCATCCCCCCTTCCTCCACCCAAAGCTCTTTTTTCCCCTTTTCCGTACCTCTCCAACTACCCCGCAAAACCCACATCTTCTGGTTGCAAGCTTTTCGATACAGCGCACACACACACACACACACACACACACACACACAGAGCCACACACACACTCACATAGCGACATAGCACTCCACGGGAAGAGGGACAGGGCCTAAATGTTTAATGTTGTGGTTTCAGGGGGACTCAGTGACTGCAGCCAAAGGCAGAAACAGATGTGCCTCTCTCAGATTCAATTAGTCCCTTTCTTCTTGCACACACAGGAGAGGAAAGACACAGTAAATGACAAGCAAAGACTACAAGAGTACACTTCCACCAGCTTAGCCCAACACTGCCTGTGGCAGGTCACCACAGCGTGATAGTCGCTTCTAGTTTGTTGCTTCTCAAATGTCAATATTTAGTGTTTTTCATCGTCATCATTTTATGTCAGTATGGCTTTCTTTTTTATGATATCATTTTAGGGCAAACAATTAATTAGTCATTCAGAAATAATAGCAGATTAATTGATAATGACAGTAATCATTAGCTGCAGACCCACTGAGCAGTATGAGTCTATTCAGTCTTTCTCAAGATCAGACTTGGTCGTGCTGCATCTGGCAGTGATGACTTGTATCCATTAAGTGCCTCTCTTCAGTTTCACATTGTTTTAATCAGCACTTGTGTGTGCGCATGTCTGTGTCTGTGTGTCTGTGTGTCTGTGTGTGTGTGTGTGTGTGTGTGTGTGTGTGGTTTTTATTGGTATGTGTCCCCTAACCACAGCCATTAAATACCAGGCTCTATTTTAAACTCATGAGAGCCAATTAAAAGTGTGTGTTCATCGCAAAACTCATGAAAACAAATAAAAATCACATATAGATGAGATTCGTTGCTGCTTACAATTAGGAGCTGTTGGGAAATGTTGTTGCCGAGCTAAATGTGATTGGAGTGATGTGAAGTTTCTAATGGCACAGGAATGCAGCGTGGGGTCCCTGTCTCACACACACACACACACACACGCAGCATGAACTTACAAACAGTAACATGTAGCATGTTGTGTTTATGAATTTAGTCTGAGCCGGGTCATGTGTGAAAGGAAAAGCATGGTGATATCAAAATGTCAAGGTAATATCACAGTGTGTGTGTGTGTGTGTGTGTGTGTGTGTGTGTGTGTGTGTGTGTGTGTGTGTGTATTAAACGTGAGAAGTCTGTGTTTGATGAAGATTGCTGGAGACCTTGAAATCAGTCCCATCTGTGGCATTCTTTGAAGCTCTCTCTCTCTCTCTCTCTCTCTCTCTCTCTCTCTCTCTCTCTCTCTGTGTGTCTCTCTCTCTCTCTCTCTCTCTCTCTCTCTCTCTCTCTCTGTCTCTCTCTCTCTCTCTCTCTCTCTCTCTCTCCAGATCTGATCGTGGGGGCGTTCGGCGCAGGCAAGGTGTCAGTCTATAGGTAAGAACGTACAAGGTGTCTCATTTTCAATAGTAGAGGCTTGTTTCTCACATTTCCACCTTCCTGAAGGTCCGTGAGACTTTCAAGTTTTCTTACAGTATGTCACATTGCATTACAGTATATGTGTGTGAGTGTTTTCTGGATGTGTGTGTGTGTGTCATGTGTAGGTCTCGAGCTGTGGTGTCTGTGGAAGCTTCAATGATCTTGACTCCCAGAATCCTGAACCCCGATGACCGACAGTGTCACCTGCCTGAAACAGATATTATGGTTACCTGGTAAGTAGAGCACTAAATATTAACACTTCCAGTCCCCTCTTTATACAAGAGATCCCCAATAGTTGACTTGTAGGAATGTGTTAGCCTGGCTAACACCAGACTAATCTCAAATGAGATCTAGTCTGGCAACCAGCCGTTCATTTCTCCGTAGAGGAGGTGTGGTTTACGATCCTCCGGAGCCGTTTATTGGGCGCTTAGAATGTCTATCAAAGCGTCTGTAGGTAGCTTTTAGCCAATCAGATCAGTTATACCAGATGACGTAGTAGAGCAACAGAGATGGATGTTTGTTGTGTGTGTGTCTGTGAGAGAGTGTTGCTGCTGCTTTGCTTCTCCAGTTCTCGCTTTCTGCAAGATTATTTATTTTCACGCTTTATTCCCCCTCATGTCATTCAGCCACACGCATCCACTGATTTTATGGGCAATAAACAATAAAGCGAGATCACCGGCGTTACGGTAGCGCCGGTGATTAGCGCCGCTAGCGGCTAATAGCCCCACTACCTTAAAGCCGGTGATCTCGCTACGAGCCGGGGGACAGCGGAGCCGCCGAGAGACCTTTCGCCTTTCAACTTTCGCTCTAAACTATTTAAAACACCATCTACAGCTAAAGAGAGTTTCGCGTCTGCAGCAGCCATGTTGGATCCGTAAGAAAACTACAAGCTTCCGTCTGCCGGGTAGTACGCGTCATCGTCTTGCCGTCCCCCCTCGCTCTGTGATTGGATCCCTAAAACAGGGTTAAGAAACCTCCCTGGTTTTCAGACCCTTTGGTAGTTCGAAATGAAATTGAACATGCAAGGCAGTCTGGGTATACCCAAGCTAGGAATGTGTAGGAATCAAAATCAATATGGCATTCTTCTCACATTGCAGATATAGAACAGAGTTGAGCAAATGCTTTTAAATTTACTTTTCATGGAAAAGAAACAAAAAACGTTTTTTTAACATCTTCATGGGCGACCATGTGCATTTCATATTTTAGTATTATATTATATATTTTAGTTTTGGACCCGCAATCCTATTCATGCATCCTAACTGGACATATGTGTTTTTTCAAAAGTGAATTAAAAGAATTTTAATTTATGAGAAGGACACTCAAAAAACTGCAGAGTTTGGACTTGGGGGGGGGTATTCATGTAAATTCTAATTATTTCAGCACCACATGAATGCAGCGCAAATGCCCTGTCTTGCAATGATAACGAGTGTGAAAATTAGTTTGTGTAGCCGCCCTGTGTTTCAGATGTGCTCCCAAATTTTATGAATTCTTCTATGGCCCTTACCTCACCCTTCCACACAGTTTCATGAGAATTGGATCCATGCTTTTTCTGTGATCCTGTTAAAAAAGCAGACAAACAGACCAGCCAAGAAAAAAACACAACATCCTTGGCAGAGGTAATACATTTATTTCATAATATAAAGCATTAACCAACTGATAAATGCTGACTTTGGAGCACCACTGACAATTAAACAGGCAAAATACAAAAAACAAAAACAAAGATTTTTTTTAGTTTTTTTAGTTTACTATAAATGATCCTTTAGCTCTTCACCACAGTCCACAATTTGTTGTAATGTCTTCCAGCTGTGTGAAGACCATCCTCCTCTTCTGTCTGGCTTTGCATTGTGGGGCAATAGCATCCATCAACGCCACACTCCAACTCAAGCTAAAAATGAAAAGTGAAATATTTCAGTATACTTGATTTAATAACTTTTTCGATGTTAACACTCCAGATCAATAGTTCTCAACCTTTTTGAGTCGCGACCCCCAATTTAACATGCATGTTGTCTGTGACCCCCACTCACTGAACACAATCTCACACGCACAGTTCAGATCACCAAAAAAAGGAAACAAAATGACCAAAAAAAGGAAACAAAATGACCAAAAAAGACAGAAAACGACCAGAAAAGACAGAAAATGACCAAAAAAAGGAAACAAAATGACCAAAAAGACATAAATTGACCAGAAAAGACAGAAAATGACCAAAAAAGACACAAATTGACCACAACATGATCAAAAAAGATACAAAATGATCAAAAAAAGACACAAAATGGCCTAAAAAGATACAAAATGACCAAAAAAAGACACAAAATGACCAAAAAAGACACAAAATGACCAATAAAAGACAGAAAATTACCAAAAAAGACAGAAAATTACCAGAAAAGACAGAAAATGACCAAAAAGGAAACAAAATGACCAAAAAAGACAGAAAATGACCGGAAAAGACACAAAATGATCAAAAAAAGACACAAAATGATCAAAAAAAGACACAAAATGGCCTTAAAAGACACAAAATGACCAAAAAAAGACACAAAATGGCCTTAAAAACACATGAACACTTTAACACAGTGGAGACAGAGCTGACTTCCAAAATGATTTGGCGACCCCCAGAAATCATCTCGCGACCCCGATTGGGGTCCCGACCCCAAGGTTGAGAATAGCTGCTCCAGATAACACTCAGCTATAATTCAGTGTTTGGAAACAGACCTGTGTGTGTGTGTGTGTGTCGTGTGCAGGTGAATTAAAGCTAAAGGGATCAAAGTTTTAAAGAAGTAGAAGACTAATGAGACCCACTGCTGCACTGAAACCCAGAGCTCCACCACAAATCTCACTGCTTATACTGTATCATAAAATGGTATGCGGTATAAAGTATACACATTCACAAATCACACACATACAGACAGATGTGACAAATATTTCACCCCTGTGCTCGAGACGTCTACCGTCAGCCAGGGTCTGTTTGTCTGTGTGTCTAATGCAATGATTTAGAAGTGCACTGAAAAGGCATACTCGTATAACCTGGAAATGCAGATTTATGAGACCCTGCTATTAATTTGAAACAGAATAATTCTATTTTGATTATGTTATTGTTCCTGTGGGTAGCAGGCTGGCTTTGAACAGTCTGGGGGTGAGTTTAGTGGAGGGGAACAAGTCTAAAGTCTCCTGCTGCTTCGCCACAGTCTATTGTTGCTCTTAACTTATTGGGTCTGGAACCGCTGTCAGACTGTTTGGATGGGAGAAGTGTGCTCGGCTCGTTGCCACCGCCGTGGTGTCCGTGTGCGTAGTGTGTGAGTGTTGGCAGTGGGTGGAAAGGGAACAGGGTTTGGGTCGGATTGACAGAAAGCACTAAACTGTGGAATTCTGTCAAAACATAACTCAGCTTATTTAAATAAACCGCCATAAAGTTTTGGTCGGAGGTATGGAATCAGATAGGACACTGGACACAGAGAGTCAAACAGCAGCTTGTAGCATTAATGGATGTCTGAGGCTCTTGTGTGAAGACTTTTTGGACATTATAGTTGTTTCCCTGCGGTGAGAGCTGGAGAGACGCATGATGGGAGGTTAACTCCAGTTTGTGCCGCTCATGTATTACCATTGCATCTAAGTCACGGGGTTAAGCATCGGATTTTTGGAAAAATAATTACCTAGCAATCTTTGAAAACCCAGAGGGTCATTTAACACTGACCGCTGCTCTGGAGGTATTTCTCGAATCCTCAAAGACTCTTTAAACCATCTGGATGAAAGAATATTCTGCTGGCTGTATTTAAAAGGTCCAGTTTGAAATCTTTCAGCAGCAATAGACATAATATTTACAATTATATAATTACCGGAAACTACAAATCGTTGTGTTTTCGTTTAAAAGGTGAGAGTGAGTGTTTCTGCTGCCCCCAAGTGGCCAAAAAGTGACATTTGTGGGTTTTTCACATAGACTGTATATGAATAATGGACGTAGTCACCGTGACGTCACCCATTGGTTTGTGGCCCGTTGGAAGCATCGAGTTCAGCGTTATACTCGTCACCATCTTGCGTCGTCATCTTGTTTGTGATACGCGGAGCAGACCATAATTGGACTGTGGAGGAGGAGAGGGATCTGATCACTGACTACAGCCTCTCTACACCTCAACCTGACTGAGAGAAGCTGCTGATAATTCATGTTAGCATTGACTGGAGCATTAACTGGGATGTTAGTTTTGGCTAGCAAAAAAACAAAAACAAAATGTATCTTTCTGACCTCAGAAAACTGAGCAGCGACTCCTTGGAGTGTCTGTTAGTCCAACCAAACACTGAACAAGACATTTAATGAACAAAACGTTCAAATAAACTGTCATTAAGTGAAAATACAGTGAAAGGGTCAAAGTTATGAGACCAAACCGCTAAACGTCCTCTTTTCTATCTATATAACGTTATATATAACTTTATTGACACGTTGCCGTGGATACGCATTGCTCTGCTTCTCTCCTGATGACGGCTCGCCTTGTTGCTGACCTGTCAATCAAAGGTAGCCCCGCCCCAAATCATACGATTCTTTATCTTCTATTTTCTTCTAAATGGGGCCATTATCAGAACTATTGACATCAAATTGTCTTGAAGAAGATTTTTTACTAGCGATTGAGACCATTATGTTGTCCCTTAAAAAATTTTCTGAGGTAATAAATCAAGTGAGAAGTTTTCAAATTTTGCACTGAGATGAATGGGCAGATTTCTTTTGCAGCCAAAATTAGCGCCCCCTGCTGGAAGTTTCGGTGAATTGCAGGCTTAATGCACTTCCTGGTGGCCTCCATGCTCAGACACGGAGATTGCCGCCTGGTTTTTCAGAAATCGCAAGGAAACATTTTTCAGGAAATCAGATGTTTTGCTCTGTGACTTGGATGTAGTGGTGATGCATGAGAGGGCTACATGGATGAAGGAGTGGTGGAAAAGAAGGGGCAGCTACTTAATCACCAGTCTTAAATTGAACCTCTTACTCATTAAGCGAACCGAGGTAGTAGGGGAAGGGATTTATGTGATCCTGTTTGCAGGGAGGGCCAGATAGCAGTGTGTTGGGTGGTGCAGCACAGATGCATTTTGGGGAAAAATACAGTAATGACTAACCCAGCACAAGAGCTGTTGTGAGTAAAATGGGGGTCATTTCCATGCTGCATACACTTAAGTCTGACACACAGTGCTTATTAGAGTCACACTTACGCAAAACCCACCCAAAAACACACACATGCTTACATGCAACATATATTAAACACACATGAAACCACCTGGAGACGTCGAAATGACTTAAGGGAGCAATTTTTAAAATAGAAACCTGTATTTTATCACACGCACATAAACTCACATCTGCATCCCACACATTCACAACGCAGGAAAGCTAGCTCATCATTATTGTGTCATCTAATTGGGATGCTAATTATTAACAAACACACAATCATACACAACATCTGCTCTTTGGATGTGAAGGTTTGTGGAGTGAAACCAAACAAACAATAATCACATGAAGTCAGTTACCTCATGCCTCATATTGCTTAGTCTTCAGAATCAGGAGCGTTGCGTCCGTAAGCTTCCTCAGATTAGTGAATATTAGCAGCGCAGAGCTCCCTGTGTGGGAGTCACTTTCCTGTTCTCGATCAGAGAGGTGATAACACACACACACACACATTCTTACATATACATTCATGCACATTTAAATAGAGGAAATGCAGAAATGTTAGCCAGTCTCCCATGTCCGTGTGTCTAATTGAGGGACTCAGCGGTATTTCCCACTGCCCCCTGGAGCACAAGAAGGAATAAAAGCTTTGCTTATGGCTAGTTTATTTAGTCAGTTATATAGTTTGTTTTCATGCTTTTGATATGCATACAAATATAAAAGAGAAGTTTGGTCAAAATGACTGCAGTGAATGAATAATATAATTGGAGCTTAGTGCACGGTCATGATTTCTTTCAAATAAGTCACTGCTGTGACCGGCACCTAATTGGTTCGCATTTACCATACAAATATGCTGATTATGTTTATGAATATGACCAGCCTGCATCTGCTCTCTAGACACCACAAATTAATATAAACCACATTCAGACTGCACTGCATACATTTTTAAATAACACTAACAACATAATATTTCTGAACATCCTCAATTATTTAATTACTTAAACCGATAAATGCAATAGAAAAAACCCTACAAGATGAATAAATTCCAAATTTTGATCAGCTGTACTAATCTTTCAATTATTAACCAAACCTTTTTATGAAAAACTGTTATTCTACTCATTAGTTACACTTAGTATATTTCAAATTCAGTGCACAATCGATGCTCTGTCTTGTACGATTTATCAGCAGACTCATCAAAAGAACCGTATGTCTTTTGTTGGAAAAACTTAATTTGTTTTTTTATAACTCCCAAGCAGAAGTCAAAACAGACTGGTACACAACTGGCCTGCTGGAGAGAATGTGGAGAGGTATTTGTTGATCATGCTCATGTTTTTTGGACTTGCTCCTCCATTCAGTTCTTCTGGAGGGAAGTGGCAAAAATTATTTCAAAAGTTTTATGTTTTAATATGAATATATTATTTACAACTCTTTATCTTGGGAATATGCCAAATGGGCTGAGCAAAGCTGATATGCATCTACTTAAGGTCTTGCTGGCTGCAAGTAAAAAGGCCATCACAAAATGTTGGCTCCAGAAAAATGCCCCCACTATAGATTCCTTCGTTAATATTGTAAATCAATTACATGTATTAGAGCAAATGACTTACTCAGTCAGACTTCAAAAAGATTTAGGGGGAAAACGATGGCAGAAATGGCTAATGAGTGAGACTGTATGCGTGTATTGGGTATTATACTACTGTCTTCTGGATTTTACTGATCACCCCCGGACCTGGAATATGGGTAATTGTTCAGTGTTTTGTATTTGTCTTTTGTTTTACTTTCCTGTACTGAAAAATGAAAACGATCTATAAATAAAGAGTTTAAAAAAATAAAAAAGAACCGTATGTTTCAACATTTCAAGATGAGAGGTAGGAGTTGGACTAAAAATGTTGGCACCTGTGCATTTTGTTCACATTATCAGTGTGGATCTGGATCAGTAGACAGCTATAGGGTGTCTTTATAATGTGTCGACCATGTACACTAAGTGATTATAATCTTCTCCCTCTGTAATCTCTTTCTTTTCTTCCTCCAGTCTGAAGGTGGAGGTTTGTGCAGCAGTGAGCGGCGTGGGGATCCCCAGCTCTGTAGGTAAGCAGCTGTGCATATTATGGTGGAATGAGAGACGGAAGCAAAAGGGAAAAGCACAGAGGGCGGAACAGCAGTCAGAGCCGCTTCTTATGAACATCTCATTAGAGTTTCCTGCTGTGTGAAACTGCAGCTCTGCCGCGCCGATCAGAGTGGAGAACAAAGGCAGGAGGGAGGCTGGAAACAAGAATAGTGCAGACAGACAGACTGTGGAGGTGTAAAGCACATTGTTTCCACTGTCTAATGATGCTCTGTGGAGTAAAACGCCTACAATGGCTCCTTACTTATCCTTAATTAATGGAAAGTTATGTGCACACATAAAGGGATTGGACCATGTGGATTCAACAGTTGAGGAGCATCTGATTGGCTGAATCACCGTATTCACTGTCACTAAGGCTACGTTTACACGAGGACGGTCTGAACAGAAGACGCAAAAGTGTTGTTGCGTCTTCACTTTTTATTCCTCGTTTAGACGAGCGTTTTCGGGAGGAAATCTGCCGCATACGGTGACGCAAAAGTGTGAGAAATTCGATTGTAAGCAGCCAGACGGCATCACTTAAAGCCATAAGAGCATCTTTGGGCATGCAGAAGTTTTCACGCCACACATTTTCATCAGCTACTCCTTCCACAAAGTTCTCCTCCATCACTAGATCTCCCAGGTCTCCTCCAAAGCCGTCTGGCTCCTCCCACCAATCGCTGCATCCAGAATGTGATGGAGGTAATTCCAGATCCTTCTCTGTTCACTAATACTATCTGTACATATCCTGTACATTTGGTGGAAAGACTCCTGTAAGTTTATTAGAGCTGCCAGAGCAGCTTGAAGGTCCCACCATGGAAATAATCCCACGTTTGTTTATTTCCTGTACTGGAGCATGTATGTGACGTAAACACATACGTGACGTGAGCAGATCAGATCAGAGTTTTGTGTCTTGTCAGTGTAGACGACACGCTACGGAGGAGAGGATTTAACTTTTACACTCTGGAAGGTGGTTTCAGATTTTTGCGTCTTTAAGCCCCCAAAACGCCGTCACCGTCTAAACGAAAGGCACTTCAGATAAAATATTTTGTCGTTTTTACCCACAAGTTTCCTTGTGTAAACGGGGCCTATATTCATGTTTTTCTCTCACTTTTCCATCCATCTCCACCTCTGCATCATTACCTTGTGTCCAGACCTGAGAGCAGAGCTGCAGCTGGACTGGTTGAAAGGCACCAGAGGTGGAGTTAAGAGAGTGTTGTTCCTGGACACACAGAACCCTCAACGCACCGGGCTCCTAAAACTGGGACACAATCGCCCACGTTCATGTCTGAGCCACACTATTTACCTGAGAGTAAGTAAATCACACATACACTACTGGTCAAAAGTTTTAGAACATCCCAATTTTTCCAGTTTTTTATTGAAATTCAAGCAGTTCAAGTCAAATGAACAGCTTGAAAGGGTACAAAGGTAAGTGGTGAACTGCCAGAGGTAAATAAAAAAAGGTAAGCTTAACCAAAACTGAAAAATAATGTACATTTCAGAATTATACAAGTAGGCCTTTTTCAGGGAACAAGAAATGGGTTAACAACTTAACTCTATGGAGTCTTGGGCTATTTTGTCCATTTTTGAATTCTTTTCATGTCTTTTTTTGTCATTTTGTGTCTTTTTTTTTTGTCATTTTGTGTCTTTTTTTAGTCATTTTGTGTCTTTTGGTGTCTTTTTTGTCATTTTGTGTCTTTTTTTGTCATTTTGTGTCTTTTTTAGTCCTTTAGTCCAACATAAAATGTGATTTTGAATCTTTTTTTTACTTTCAAAACACTATCATGCTCAATAAAGAATTTTAAATGTTGCAAATGTGCATTAATTTCAGAGTACACTGAGACATTAAACTGCATCATTTTCATTTTCACCATCAAGTTGGTGTGTTCTAAAACTTTTGGCCTGTACTGTATATACAACCACAAATTTATGAGATTTGCATAACAGCTGTCCAACTGCTTGGATACTATTTAACCCAAACAAACTTAACTAACTGCACATTCCACCTCCCTTGGTGTTGTTTCTCTCTCAGGAGGAGGATGATTTCAGGGACAAATTGACTCCAATCTCCCTGGCTCTGAACTACAGCTTGGCTCCACCTACTCATGGCCAAAACCTCCCACCTGTCCTCAACCATTACAGCAGCACCTTCCTCCAAGAGCATGTGAGTATATATTCAGCTCAAGCATAATGTACATATACAATATGATATTGTCCTGATTTTTATATTGTGATTTGTGCTACTAGTGTCTTTTATTGCAACAGAATGCTGAACAAGACATTTTTAAGTGACTTAAAATTAACTATAATGAACTGAACAGTGTGAAAGGGCCAACGTTCTGAGTTGAAACATGCAAGTTCACGGCTTTTTAAATGTACACAATGCCATGGATATCTAAGTCTCTGTCCTGATTATTTCGAAATAATCATACTTTTTTTTTTTTTTTGCAAGTGATGGAGTCGCCCCTTGCTGGCAATCAGGAATAATGAAAGGTTAAGGTTTAAGTTTGTAAGAGCAATTATGTGTCATTTCTTCTTTTAAAAGTTACACGGTCTCGCTATAAAAATCAATGTCTAAAACAGTACATACCCTGAGAGCCTGACTGAAGCTGAAAAATCACTAATCGCTCACCACAACCACCTGTTTGAATTTTGCCCGAGGACCAAGTGGACAATCTTTTACTGGTAACATTCTTGCACATAAACTAAAATGTATGCTTAATTTTTTTAAGGTCAGCTTGGCACTTTTGCGTGTTTTTTTGTACGATTGGACTTCAGTCACATGTAATTCTGTCCATGAAATAACTCATTTGTGGTGCTACAGAATGTGAGCTAACTTGAACACTTTATTATTGTTTTTTGTGTGTGTGGAAAATGCAATATTTTGGTTCCATTTATTGCATGTTTGTCTATCCTGGAAGAGGGGTTTTCTCTTCTGTTGCTCTTTGGAAAGTTTCCTCCAGTTAAAATGTTTCTGTTTGGGAGCTTTTACTCACCCAGATAGAGGATAGAATGTAAAGCCCCATTAGGCAAATGTGTGATTCGTTACATTTGTCTTAATAAATGAAACTGACTTGACTGGAGAACATACTGCTAAATTTGAGAATCAAATTCAACCAGTCATTCTTTTTTTTTTACTAAAATGCTCACCTAAGACATAAAAAAAAGAAAAGAAACTCAAGACTCTCCTGCGCGGCAGTATAAGTCAGTCAGATGTAGGCAATGAAAGGAATACAAAATTGCTGTATGCACAAAATTTCAGCTCTTAAACCAACTTAAATTGATTTATTTGTCAAATAAGCCTGAAGAAGAATACATGAAACACATTGCATGCTTTTCCACTTGCATAAAATGCAGTGAAGAGTAGAGAAACCATAAAGAGAGAGAAGCACAACAATTTTTATAAGAAAATCACATTTTATTGTTATTAAACTTTTCATTTGAAGAAAAACAAAACAGCACATACATGTTGCTCTACATCTTGTAAACATGTCAAGCCTTTTCATCAAAACATAAAAAGAAAGAAATGGTTTTAAAAAATTAAAAAATAATATAAATTAAATCAAAATCACATCCTTGCAAAAGCATTTAAACTCTATCACAATACTCTGACAAAGACATACTTATACCTAAATTGATAGGCAACTTGAAAATCAGAAAAAAATAAAATAAAGATAATAATGATAATTCGAAAATCATAATAACAGCCTTAATAATAGTGAGTTTGTCTTCCTTCATCCATGTTTTCTTCTGCAAACAGAACCTTATCATGGGGTGATAACATTGATGACAAGAGCAACATCAACTCAAATGATAATACTAGTAAATTAAATAAAGATAGTTTGTTACATACATGTCTAGCCCTGACTAATACTAGTATAATTATTGAAACAGAAACAAACAACAAAACAGAACCAGATGAGTGGAAGAAAATCACATTTTAAAATAACCAAAAAAACAACCCTAAATCTGGGTTGTAAACCCAAACAAAACCTTATTTTTTGTCCAATGTCTGGATAGCACAACTCTGCCGTATATGTCATGTGTCTGTATATATTCAGCACCTGCATCCTGGCGTGTTTATTTCTATTTTTGGTGTCATGATGATGTGCAGTCTACCTCATCTGTTTCCTCTCTGTGCCCCTCTTCCCCTCAGGCCTACATTCTCCTGGACTGCGGTGACGACAATATTTGTATCCCCGACCTCCAGCTCTCTGCCAGCATGTAAGACTGACACGGCCACGCCCCTCTGACCTCTGACCTCTGACCTTAACCTGTAAACACTCAACACTTCATACATGCACACACAGCTAAACCAAAGAAACTACGTCTGTTATTCCTCACACAGTGAGCAACGTTTACACTGAAGTTACTCACATTATACTTCCATTTACCGTGTGTGTGTGTGTGTGTGTGTGTGTTCTTGTACTGCCTACATAGTGAGGACCGGAACAGGTTTTTAACCAACAGAGTGAGGACATTTTTGCAAAGTGAGGACATTTCGGCCGGTCCTCACTTCTTTAAAGGCTTTTTTGAGACTTCAGACTTTGTTTTAAGGGTTAAAGGTTACATGATGATGATAATTAACTGAAACTGTATTGTGTGGTTACAAAACTAACTAAAATTATAGTGAAAATGTCCTTCGTTTTCGTCTTTGTCAACTTTTTTCATACATATTGAAGATGCATCAGACAAAGGAAATAAAGGCAAAATTTACTGTGACCTCTTTTAATCTCCCACCCAACAAATGCCCCATTACAAAAACTAAAACTAATAAAAACTAAACTAAAACTAAAGCATTTAAAAAATAAATAATGGACTAAAACTAGCAAACTCACTCTAAAAACGAATCAAAACTAAAACTAATGAAAATACAAAACTGTTATAACCTCGATAGGGAATTCACTGTTCCAATGAGGGTCCTCACAAATATAGAAGTGCAAGAATGTGTGTGTGTGTGTGTGTGTGTGTGTGAGCCTGCTCTCTATAGTGTTTCCAGCTGTACAATATCTCCATGGCAGCGTTATACAAACATCCTGTCACCCTCTACTGACTGACACACACACACACACACACACACACACACACACACACACACATTATTGTTAGAGAGTCAGCAGAGCAGACGAACCAAGAGAGTCCAATCCTAAAAATTATAAACCAAATTCCATACACTGAAAAAAGAACCAACTTAATTGAATTGTTTCATTTGGTAACACCTAAATGAATTAAGTTCTTTCAAATTAATTTAATGATTTTAAATTAATTTGAAAGAACTTAATTCATTTAGGTGTTACCAAATGAAACAATTCAATTAAGTTGGTTCAACTATTTTCATTTTTCAGTGTAAGTTTGAGATTATTTTCAGTATCCTTTATAAAATATTAATTTTTCTCTTTGCACTGTTTTTTTTTTTTTTAATCAAACATACACACAGGGACCGCTCAGAGCTGGTGATTGGAGATGACAACCTGGTCATGTTGACCATCACGGCGGTGAACCGAGGAGAGGGAGCCTATGAGACGGAGCTCCACACGCTGATACCACCGGAGGCAGACTATATTGGAATAAAACGCAAGGTGGAGGTAATAAATCCTCATTTCCTGTTTGTAGATATGCAAAGTGTTGCTAATTCGCTGATGATTCACGTTATGTGTGAATGATTTAGAAGAAATATCTAATTTGACTTGTATTTCAATCGAGATATGATTTGCAATATTTGAGGGAATTATATATTTTATATCATTATTCTCATTTTCATTGAAAAAAAACTATTAAAATGATTATGGTGTTTTCATAAAAGATGTTTTCTTAAGACTGTAAGATGTGATGTTTAAGTCAGGACAGGGCCAGAATCAAAAGTGTGAAATCAAAAGTCCCAAACCATGATCTTTTTTTCTTTTTTATAAACCTAATCAATGTAAAAACACTGTTCCATAATGTTTAATACAATGGTTTTAGTTCCTAAGATATCACAAACTGTTGTATGAGGAAATGTAAAAAGAATACACTCATAATAACACACATTTATCTGAAATCAGGGTGGATACTGAAAATAGACACATAGGATCAAGGCAGTGATACACACCAAGTGATCACATGAAATTAGGAAGTGGGCAATTTGAGGCTACAGCATGACATCACATCCTGTTGTGTCTTTGTGTTGTGTGTGTGTGTGTGTGTTTGTTTGGAGTGATTAAGGCGAGGCTATCAGCAGGCTGTGCTTGGCTGGCAACAGCCCAAAAGCCCCTATTATGATTTACAAGCTGCATTAGTGACCACGGAAATGGATGGGGTCAACTGTGTGTGTGTGTGTGTGTGTGTGTGTGTGCACGTGGGTGTGTGTGTGTGCGCTAATGAGTGTGTAATGGGTCTGTTTGATTGATGAGGTTGTTACTGTCAGAGCATTCATCACTCTTCCTCTCCTGCCTCCCCCTCCCATCCCTCCTTCTCTTTTTCACTCCCTCACTCCCTTCTTCCCCCTTTGATGGTGGTGTATGTCCCTCCATTATGCGTTTCTTTGCCCTCTTGACTCTCAGTGCTCCCTTTTTGTCACTGTCACTCATTTTTGCCTCATCATCTCACTCACTGTAGTTGTTTATTTCTTCTTCTCTCCTCTGCAGTCTCTGTCTCAGCTGAACTGCGAATACAAGATGGTCAATGACTCCAGGATGGTGGTGTGTGACCTCGGGAACCCCATGGTGGCTGGGACGGAGGTGAGGCCATATATATATACATATATATATATATATATATATATATATATATACACTATTGGTCAAAAGTTTTAGAACACACCAACTTGATGGTGAAATTGAAAATGATGCAGTTTAATGTCTCAGTGTACTCTGAAATTAATGCACATTTGCAACATTTAAAATTCTTTATTGAGCATGATAGTGTTTTGAAAGTAAAAAAAAGATTCAAAATCACATTTTATGTTGAACTAAAGGACTAAAAAAAGACACAAAATGACAAAAAAGACACCAAAAGACACAAAATGACTAAAAAAAGACACAAAATGACCAAAAAAGACACCAAAAGACACAAAATGACTAAAAAAAAGACACAAAATGACTAAAAAAAGACACAAAATGACCAAAAAAGACACCAAAAGACACAAAATGACTAAAAAAAAGACACAAAATGACCAAAAAAAGACACAAAATGACAAAAAAGACACCAAAAGACACAAAATGACCAAAAAAAGACACAAAATTACTAAAAAGACACCAAAAGACACAAAATGACTAAAAAAAGACACAAAATGACTAAAAAAAGACACAAAATGACTTAAAAAAAGACACAAAATGACCAAAAAAAGACACAAAATGACAAAAAAAGACACAAAATGACTTAAAAAAAGACACAAAATGACAAAAGAAAGACACAAAATGACAAAAAAAGACACAAAATGACCAAAAAATGACACAAAATGACTTACAAAGACATGAAAAGAATTCAAAAATGGACAAAATAGCCCAAGACTCCATAGAGTTAAGTTGTTAACCCATTTCTTGTTCCCTGAAAAAGGCCTACTTGTATAATTCTGAAATGTACATTATTTTTCAGTTTTGGTTAAGCTTACCTTTTTTTATTTACCTCTGGCAGTTCACCACTTACCTTTGTACCCTTTCAAGCTGTTCATTTGACTTGAACTGCTTGAATTTCAATAACAAACTGGAAAAATTGGGGTGTTCTAAAACTTTTGACCGGTAGTGTATATACAGTATATAAAAGTACATAGATATGGGTCGATTTTAGATTTTTTTTTCCTGATTGGTTAGCTTGTAAAATATTAAAAATAGTGATAAATACCATCACACTTCCCAGAAGCCCAAAGTGACACACATTTTGTTTTCAAAACTCAAAAAACATTATCACTAATATATAACAATTATTAAAAGGAAAAATAGCAAATATTCACATTTGTGTAGCTGGAACCATGAAATGTTTTTACATAAAAAAATGACTTAATCAAAATAGTTTCCAACTAATTTTCTGACTATTAACCAATGTCAATAGTAATTTGTATTTTGTGCAAAAGCCTTAAATTATAACGTAACTAGTAGCTACGCTATCAGATAAATTTAGTGGAGTAAAACGTGCAATATTTCTGTCTAAAATGTAGTGGAGTACAAGTATAAAGTTTCTTTAAAAGAAGAGACTTAAGTAAAGTACAAGTAACTCAATTTCACTAAATATACACTACTGGTCAAAAGTTTTAGAACACACCAACTTTTCCAGAATTTAATTGAAAATGATGCAGTTTAATGTCTCAGTGTACTCTGAAATTAATGCACAATTTGCAACATTTAAAATTCTTTATTGAGCATGATAGTGTTTTGAAAGTAAAAAAAAGATTCGAAATCACATTTTATGTTGGACTAAAGGACTAAAAAAGACACAAAATGACCAAAAAAAGACACAAAATGACAAAAAAGACACCAAAAGACACAAAATGACTAAAAAAAAGACACAAAATGACTAAAAAAAAGACACAAAATGACTAAAAAGACACCAAAAGACACAAAATGACTAAAAAAAAGACACAAAATGACCAAAAAAAGACACAAAATGACTTACGAAAACATGAAAATAATTCAAAAATGGACAAAATAGCCCAAGACTCCATAGAGTTAAGTTGTTAACCCATTTCTTGTTCCCTGAAAAAAGGCCTAGTTGTATAATTCTGAAATGTACATTATATTTTACCTTTTTTTATTTACCTCTGGCCGTTCACCACTTACCTTTGGACCCTTTCAAGCTGTTGATTTGACTTGAACTGCTTGATTTTCAATTAAAAAAATGGAAAAATTGGGGTGTTCTAAAACTTTTGACCGGTAGTGTTAGTAGTTACATTTTAGCACTGAGAAAAGCACAAACACACATGCACATTTTCATTAAACAGCCCTTTCCATGCTACGCAGCTACGACTGTTACTCCTCAGGTTTAATTCACACTGATTGATGCTTTCCAATGATTACTGATCATCACCTTGACCCTCATTCCACACACTTTGACTCCCTCGGCTATGCTTCACTCTCAGTGTGTGTGTGTGTGTGTGTGTGTGTGCATAAGTGTGTGCATAAGTGTGTGCAGTGTTTAATAATAATCCATTTTGCTCTTAATGGATGACACATGCAGGAAGTCAAGGCTTTGTAAAATAAAGAGTGGTCCCTTCCTACATGAAACTCTACCACACCGATGTACATATGTGTGCCACAAAGCATGTCACGTTTGTCTGTGTGTGTGTGTGTGTGTGTGTGTGTGTGTGTGTGTGTGTGTGTGTGTTTTTGTACTTCCTACATAGTGAGGACCGGGACAGGTTTTTTACCAACAGAGTGAGGACATTTTTGCAAAGTGAGGACATTTTGGCCGGTCCTCACTTCTTTAAAGGCTTTTTTTAGATTTCAGACTTTGTTTTAAGGGTTAAAGGTTACATGATAATGATAATTAACTGAAACTGTGTTGTGTGGTTATAAAACTAACTAAAATTATAGTGAAAATGTCCTTCGTTTTCGTCTTTGTCAACTTTTTTCATACATATTGAAGATGCATCAGACAAAGGAAATAAAGGCAAAATTTACAGTGACCTCTTTTAATCTCCCACTAACAAATACCCCATTACAAAAAACTACAACTAATAAAAACTAAACTAAAACTAAAGCATTTAAAAAAATAAATAATGAACTAAAACTAGCAAACTCACTCTAAAAACGAATCAAAACTAAAACTAATGAAAAATTCAAAACTGTTACAACCTCGATAGGGAATTATAGAAGTGCAAGAATGTGTGTGTGTGTGTGTGTGTGTGTTAGTGTGTTAGTGTGGGTTTTCTAAAGGTGTCAAGGCCGGCACAGAGGTGTGTTAGAGCTCTGGAGGTGACACACGGCATTCTGATAAATGAATTATGTGGTCATGTTTCAGCATTGGGGGAGGGGAGCACAACAAGGCATGTGAAAGGGACAAGGCATGTGCATGTGTGTGTGTGTGTGTGTGTGTGTGTTCCTGTGTGTTTGTGTGCTCCCCAGTCGTCCAGATGTTTCCCATATTTAACTCTCCCCTTGCCCCATTGGACGTTCAGGAATCCGTGAGCTTATGCAGAACATACTTCCATGTACCCCATACAGACTGTAGTTACATTGTGCAACCAAATAGTTCTCATCACTGGAGTTCATTCCTTGTGCCACATGACACAGCTGTAGTGCCTCAGTGAGCGGGGTCAGTGGAGGAGGTAAAGGCCTGCAGGAGAGCTGGTTTTGGCTCCAGTATGACCGTTTGTCTGTCTGCCTGATTCTCTTGTGCTTCTCTTTGAAAATTGTTGGTTTTATTCTTTTTCTGTCTTGATGCACTAATAGCCCTTATTGCACTATACCTTGATTGTTTGCTTTTACTCTTCCTGTAAGTCGCTTTGGATAAAAGCGTCTGCTAAATGACTAAATGTAAAATGTAAATGTAAATGTCTTTGTTTTAGTTCAATGAGCTTTGGTGGCATTAACCCATTGAGGCCTAAAACGCCTGTAAAACCTCTGGGCGATTTTAAAATAAGCCCCTAAAACCTGAAATTTGTGAAGTGTCAACACTTCTACTAAATAATAGATTGTTCAGCCTCTGTAGCAGATAGAAATGAAATTCAAAAAGTATTTGAGAGCTTATACAAATACTACAAAACGACGTATCTGCTTTCCAGGCTTCAATGGGTTAAGCAAAATCTAGCATGTTTTTCCAAAGCTTTGGTAGTGAAACACAGGTCTTTCTGTTCATTAACTCATTTATAGTCTCACTTGGTAATTGACTTACAATTACTTTAAAGTCATTGGTAAAAAAAAAAAAAAGAAAAGCAGGAGGACCAGTTCATGTTTCCACCGTTTACTCAGACATGAAGAAAACAAACAAAGTTTTTCCTCTCACATGCCCAAGAAAAAAACATCACCTTTCACCTGGAAAACCAAAAGTAATTTCACAACAAAATATACTAGTTCCAAATTAAATATACAAATAGTTAGGCTAAATTATTAAAGTTCAATACATTTCCCAAATCAATAACATTATTTAAGTAAATTGAAAATGAGAAAATAGGCCTACTTAATACAAGTAATTGTGAAACAAAATATATCTCACATTACATTTTTCCCTCTCTTCAGTAGAAATGTCCTCATTTCAGAACCTATGAAAAGCAAAATCTCATATTACAGTAGCAATCAATGAATGATAACATGAAGGTGAAATAATCACCTATCGATTATAACTGGAATCCTGTTGTGGTCAAATGATCATATTCTGTCACTGTTTTAGAAAAACAGCATATTTTTCATTCTAACCAAAATAATAGATAATAATGTCAATAATTAAAGAGTTGTTTACGTTTTTGCTTCATGAGGAGCTTAGTTAAGGTCACGTTTGTGCGAGGCTACTGTAAAAATAAGCATCGAGTAATGCCTACAAACTGACTCCAAACAGAAATGTATTTATTTAATCGACACATTTAATCCCAGTTGCAGCTTTGTCCGGTCAAAATGATAAATTTTTTTAAAGGGATGCTATGCAGGAATTGCCGCTTACTCATCAAAGTGAAAACAAACCTCAGATTCACTCTCGTTTGGAAAAGCTTTTCCCGTTTGTCATTTCACCTTGCTTTATTTGCATTTTTTTGTATCCTTGTGCTGAAAAGGTGATGTCCAGAACCGTCCTGAACAGCAAAATGAAAAGAAAAGAGATAACACAGGCAGAGGGCAGGGTTTCTGCAGATAGACACCAACACACATGTTAATTATTTAGTATATTATATATTATTATATATCAGTCTTTATTTATTTTTTAGTTGTTTTTTTTTAGGAATATCCTACTGGTGCCTGTATGTCCTGTAGGTAGCTGTTAGAAGTTTCTGGTTTTATCCCTCTTTAAGCACAGAACTCCTATTTGTTCCCATGGATGCCATTGGTGGCAACTTTGTATGTCTGAAGTATTATAAAGCCTTTAGAAACTCAAACCACTGCTTCAGCAGAAACCACTTCTCTCAGCATTTTGCCAAAATGTGGCCAAAATACATTGTTTGTGGCAAAGCTTTGTAGATTCAAGGAGGGCAACAACCCAACACAGAAGCAGTGCATATTTAGCCATATTGTGGCAAAATCATAATTATTTTGAATACAAATGCAGTGGAGAAACTGACAGCATTGTAAACTTGCATTGAGAAAGTTTCTTTGGATGTTTTGAGGATTTTTCTCCACCGTGAAAATGTACAATCCTTTGTAACCAGCATAAATTTAAGCTGACCACAGCTGCTGCTGCTGCTGCTGCTGGTCTCTTTAAAGGATCAAACTACAAACCTTTAACAGCCACCTTTCAAGCTGGGGTGTAATGCTCAAAAGACAGATTTTTAAGAGACACGCTTGACCTCCTCAGCAAGGTTATTATAGTTAACGAAAACTAACGAAATAACAAAAACTAGAATTGAAAAAACATTTTCGTTAACTGAAATAAAAATAAAAACTAGAGTTTTTAAAAAAACGATAACTAACTGAAACTGTATTGTGTGGTTACAAAACTAACTAAAACTAACTAAAATTATAGTGAAAATGTCCTTAGTTTTCGTTTTTGTCAACTTTTTTCATTCATAATTCAGTGTTTCTATTTGAACATGCAACACATGGTGAATATGTTTACTGAGACTGGGATGTTTACACTAGAACCAAAATACAAAACACCCAGAACTGTAAGAGTTAATAACCTTATTGGGGCTGATATGATAAACCAAAGGAAATAAAGGAAACATTTATTATGACCTCTTTGAATCTGGCACCCAACATATAGCCCATTACACACTAAACACTAAAACTAATAAAAACTAAACTAAAACTAGCAAACTCACTCTAAAAACTAACTAAAACTAACTGAATTTGAAAACAAAAATTCACAACGAAATTAAAACTAAAACTAATGAAAAATCCCAAACTATTATAACCTTGGTCCTCAGACTGTTTTTTTGGTGGGGCTGTTTTCCTCCTGGAGTATCCTAGCTGATAGTGACGTCTTCTCTCTGAAAGGCTCATTTGGTGTCTGTCTCTTTAGATCTTTCCTTGACTTTGTAGTCCTGCACCGCGCCCTCGTCCCCCCGCTGGCCTGCCTCCTGAAGTGTTAGTGCGCGTCTGCATGCTGTCATTTTCCTCTCTGGGCCATGTGTTTGACCTGTTGTTCAGCAGATCTCACACACGCACGCACACACATGTGCATCCACGCTGTCGCACGTACGCACACACTGTCCTCGTACAGTTGATGATGAACTAAATCCTGCACATGTTTTGAGTTAGCCTCGAGGACAGGGGATTTAAACTGGGGAGAGACGAGAAACTTAACTGTAGCTTTTATGTGTGTAGTCTGGATTTTCTGCTGCTGTCAACACACACACACACACACACACAGAGCTGATCCTCAACAACAGAGGGGATGTATACTGCCCTACAAAGTCTAACTGCAGTAACTACGCAAAGGGTAAAACTGAGAAAAACTGCTTTAAAGTTTGTTTGTTTTTTAACTTTTTTTGAATTGGCAAGCCAAATGGGTTATAGGTAGGTAAGCGATATGACACTTATTTCTACATGTATTGATGATGTAATTTTTTTTCTCAAAAACTATGACAATTTATTTCACCTATGACCCCCAAAATGTAGTTACTGCACTCTGGTTTTGCATTGCTGTAAAAGGTTCCAATAGTAATGCACAAACAGAGTGCAGTAACTACAATGCTGTTTAACAACTGTATTCAAAGATTTGTGTATTTTAGACTTAATATTATAAACTTATGTTATACTTTAGTCTTTATATCATTTTATCTTACTTTTTACTTAATCACTATCTAGATATTAATTATTCTATCAAATAAACTTATAGTTTCTATTATTCTTGTCTTCACTATTCAGCGCAATGAAGAAGTACAAGACTACACTATCACAGTGGATTTTGTAGTTACTGCAATTTTTTACATCATTATTTCTCTGAAATAAAGCAAAATTGAAATCTAAAACTTTGTCACAAGATAAAACAGACGTCAAGGAGTTCATTTTTAGTTATAACTCAATTTCGACCAAAAATGTAGTTACTGCAGTTAGACTTTGTAGGGCAGTATAGTTAACAGGGATTTTACTGTCTATTACTGGTTACTTTAACCCTTTGATGCACAACATGGGTCTAAAGTGACCCGACAGAGTTTTTATGTTCTATATCTTTGCAATAATTCATCATTCAGTATTCCAGGTTTTCCTCAATTAGTTTGTTTTTGATCATCATACATCCTAATTTTTATGTTTTCCTTTATTTATTTTGAATAGAATCCCTTTTTCTGTCACTACTCTTCTAATACACAACATGGGTGAAAAATGAGCCATATCCATTTTTTAGCTAAGTAGCTTGTTAAGCTAACTTCTTAGCTAACTTCTTGGCTAAGTATTTAGCTAAGTAGCTTGCTAAGCTAACTTCTTGGCTAAGTATTTAGCTAAGTAGCTTGCTAAGCTAACTTCTTAGCTAACTTCTTGACTAAGTATTCAGCTAAGTAGCTTGCTAAGCTAACTTCTTAGCTAACTTAGCTAACTAAGTTGTTAGCTTAGCAAGCTACTTAGCCAAGTAGTTAGCTATGTAATAATACAAAAACGTTTTTTCTTCATAAATTATTAGAAGCAAAATGAAAATAACGATCTGTTTTTATCAAAAACAAGATATTTAAACATACTTAGAATATTCAATCATAAAATAAGTTGATATCAAAACAGATAGCACAGAAACACACAGCAAGCATTAAATAACAGGGGAAATAAATGCGGGTCCTTTTTTACCCATGTTGTGCATCAAAGGGTTAAACATGATGTGGTCTTTGATGTACAGATGCATCTTATTCTTAGTTTTTCTTTCCTCTCTTTAGCTCCTCTTTCTCCTGTCACATGCTTTTCATACATTCTCTCTCCTTCTTTCTCCCAGCTGTCTGTTGGTTTGAGGTTTTCTGTCCAAAGGCTGGAAGATGCAGGACCGAAGATCAGCTTTGAGCTACAGATCCACAGGTGACACGCCCACCAACTCTCACGCATACACACACACAAACACACAAAGAGCTGTTTGTCTTTCTTCTGAGCCATGTAAATAAGTTCTGTGTCTGTCATGATGCCGTCGCTGTGGTTTGATGAAACTAACCGCAGAGACAGAAGAAGACAGATGGCCCAGAGGAACTCCAAAGAGGAGACAAGCTCTACACAACATGTCCACTGTTTGCTTCATTTAATTGATTTCGATACATCACATTACTAGTCGCAGACGGTTAAATGCCGGCCAAGATCGCTGCCAGCTAAACATAGAATTACATCTTTATTCTGAGCTTTTCTCAGCCTTTGGGTTCACTCTTGTTGTGCCACAGCCTCCTGTGAAATGTTTGCAAACAGATACAGAATGCAGGGCATAGACTCTATGGTGTGTGTTTTATTTTATGCCTTAGATTTTATTTAAACTCCCTGTGAATCTCTCCACAGCTCCAACAAAGATAACTCTGACAGCAACCCAGTCAGTTTGAATCTGTCCATCGCTGCCAAAGCTGAACTTAATTTACGCGGGTGAGTCAAGCATCTTTGCATGTGAAGCGCTGGGACTTCTCTCAAACACAGTGACAACATTCTTTGTTGCCATGTCTGTTTCACAAAGAAGCACTTGATCTGGTTTCAGCGTAAACTTCTCGGTGTTTGCAGGGTATTACTGCCCCTTTTGTGATGTTTAAACTTACAGAGCCTGTTTATATACAGATGTAGAACAGCATGAAAGCACATTTTGAGAAATACATTTGAGCTAATCATGTGCACATGGGATACTTGTGAGGCTATGGCATGTTCATGTATCCCGTGTGCCCACTGATACACACACAAACACAAACACAAACACACGCGCACTAGGAGCCTTGCATGGCTTTGTTTGGGTGTGGTCAGCTGTACATACAAACAGAGGAGGACCTGGGATGAGACAGACCAAGACATACCAGTTCCTGTGTTTGTGCTGTGAAACTGTGACACAATTGTTGCCCATTTAGTCACTAGCTGGGCGTGTAAATAATGATGAGATGATTTCTGGGGGTCGCCAAATCATTTTGGAAGTCAGCTCTGTCTCCACTGTGTTAAAGTGTTCATGTGTTAATGTGTTTTGGTATTTTTGTGTCTTTTTTTGATCATTTTCTGGTCAATTTGTGTCTTTTTTGGTAATTTTGTTTCCTTTTTTAGGTCATTTTGTGTCTTTTTTGGTCATTTAGTGTCTCCTTGGTCATTTTGTGTCCTTTTCTGGTCATTTTGAGTCTTTTTTTGGTCATTTCGTGTCTTTTTTGGTCATTTTGAGCCTTTTTTGGTAATTTTGTTTCCTTTTTTTGGTCATTTTGTTTCTTTTTTTTAGTCATTTTGTGTCTTTTTTGGTAATTTTTTTCTTTTTTTGTGTCATTTTGTGTCTTTTTTTTTTGGTCATTTTGTGTCTTTTCTGGTCATTTTGTGTCTTTTTTGGTATTTTTTTTTCTTTTTTTGTGTCATTTTGTGTCTTTTTTTGGTCATTTTGTGTCTTTTCTGGTCATTTTGTGTCTTTTTTGGTCATTTTGTGGTCATTTTGAGTCTTTTTTGGTCAATTTTGTTTCTTTTTTGGGTGATCTGAACTGTGCGTGTGAGATTGTGTTCAGTGAGCAGGGGTCACAGCAACATGCATGTTAAATTGGGGGTCGCGACTCAAAAAGGTTGAGAACTACTGGCTTTGAAATCTTCAGATTTGTGTAATTAAATGGAGCAGCATCAGCTTTATAGCAGTTTTAGGTTAGTTTAGTTTGATAGCATCATAAATGTGTTAATTCAGGTATGTGTTTCAGCATGACAGTGATAGTTAGTGAGGGTGTTGCACTGCCTTGCAGTTTATTCAGAGGTGCTTCTTATATTCTGCCCTCTCATGTAAATAAATGTGAAAAACAATAGTATTAAAAACATCCTCCTAGGGCTCAGAGATAACTCAATATGATCATTTATCATCTTTTTGATTCAATTGAATCGCATCATGATATAATCATATATCGTGATGTACAATTATGACAATAGCGAGCACATTCTGACTGAAATTTCTCACAAAATCTAAAAATATTTTGAGGTAATGTAATTTGAAGATTGCGGTTTTTATGTTACCAGACTTCCAGTCACAAGCCTTAATTCCATTACACAGAATAAACACCCACTTTGAACCCAAATGTTGATCACTATAATAATTATGAGCAGTGTTCAAAGGCAGTTTGTGTGCAGGATTTCCCTCATTCAGCTTTATTATTCAACTCCTGCATGCCAAAGCCCCAAAATTCTGCTTATTGGAATATCCCAGTGTAACTGTGTGCATGTTAACAGCTGGAAATATTTTATTATTACTTTTTTTCCTCTCCATAATTTCACTTCACTATAACCTCAATAATAAACTTATCATTCACACATTTCCAACAATTTCAACAAAATCCTAACATTCTAAACTTATGGTGTAGCTGGTGTTTTTAAAACTCAATAGATTGTAAATATCTACTTAATAAAGTGGCCACTGAATGTACACTAGTGGTCAAAAGTTTTAGAACACACCAACTTGATGGTGAAAATGAAAATGATGCAGTTTAATGTCTCAGTGTACTCTAAAATGAATGCACATTTGCAACATTTAAAATTCTTTATTGAGCATGATAGTGTTTTGAAAGTAAAAAAAAAGATTAAAAATCACATTTTATGTTAGACTAAAGGACTAAAAAAAGACACAAAATGACAAAAAAAGACACCAAAAGACACAAAATGACTAAAAAAAAGAAACAAAATGACCAAAAAAAAGACACAAAATGACTTACAAAGACATGAAAAGAATTCAAAAATGGACAAAATAGCCCAAGACTCCATAGAGTTTAAGTTGTTAACCCATTTCTTGTTCCCTGAAAAAGGCCTACTTGTATAATTCTGAAATGTACATTATTTTTCAGTTTTGGTTAAGCTTACCTTTTTTTATTTACCTCTGGCAGTTCACCACTTACCTTTGTACCCTTTCAAGCTGTTCATTTGACTTGAACTGCTTGAATTTCAACAAAAAACTGGAAAAATTGGGGTGTTCTGAAACTTTTGACCGGTAGTGTATATCTTCCAAAACCCTCCAATATGACACCTTGGTTGTTAAAGGACATATTCAAAAGTCAATCTTATTGTTACACACCCAATGCCTGTAGGTGCAGTACTTTAAATGCAACTGTCATAATGGGAACCAAAAACATTTAAGTGAATGATCACAGTGGCCAATAACTCTGTCAACATTCATAAAGTCACAGAGGATTATATTTAGCCTGCCAGTGTGTATATGCATCAGTGTCACCGAGCTGTTTCTCTTCTCTTCAGGGTGTCTCATCCCTCTCAGGTGGTGCTGCCATTCCCACGCTGGGAACCCAAAGAGAAACCTGTCAAAGAGGACGAAGTGGGACCGCAAGTTACACACATCTACGAGGTAAATGCACGCCTTCCATCAAAGCTAAATCTCACGTGAAGAGGAAAAAAGTAGAGGTGTGCTCCGAGACGATGGCATGGAGAAGCGGAAGGCTGGGTTGTTTTGTTTTTGTTGTTGCTGGTCACAAAGTCGCGGAGTGTTAAGATGAAAAGAGCAGAAAAATAGGTGTTGGAAGTTGTAAATTAGGCTACAGCGAGAGGGGAGCTCTGTTAGCAACACACACGCAGTAAAAACCAGTAGCTCTATAAAGAATTGGGCTCCGGCTGATCAAAGGTCTCCAGCTCAGGAGTAATTACTGCTGTGAAGGCGGGAAAGGAGAGAAGGGGGGAGCAAGGCCAGGAGGCAGGAAGGGAAAGAGGATTGTTCTTAAGACTGGACAAAGTGTAATGAGTGATAATCACTGAGAGGAAAAACAAGGTCAACGGGGTACGGACAGATAGATAGATGGAGGGAGGATGGCAGACAGACTGGGCGACACTTTACAATAAGTGTATGTGTTGTGTATGTGTGCGTCTCTGTGCCGTACATGTGATTTCTTTTTGTTTTAAAGGGACGGCTGCTTCATTGGACCGGACTGCAGCCACGTCTGGCCCGTCCTGCAGCTGATAATGATTTTCATTTGCGGTACTTTTCCCAGTTGGCAGCTGCTTCCAGTTAGAGAGGACGGATTTTTTTTCTTTTTTTTTTTTCTTGCAGAATTCTTGCCCTGCAGCACCAGGATCATGTCCTGTTTGGATGACTTGCTTTAGTGTTAATGACCGTGTGTGTGTGTGTGTGTGTGTGTGTGTGTAGAGAGAGAGAGAGAATACAGGTCAGGGTAAAACATGAGGATTTATTGAATTGATGGTTCATTTAAGCTCATAATTCATTTATCCTAATTCTGATTTGGAATGATGAGCCAGGTGATGCTGTAGGTTTTCCTTGTCTTGTATTTCAATCCCCCAGTGACTGAAGGCTGCTTTGGTATTATCTTCACTCAAACACAGGTGGCCTGTGTCATCATCCCACAGTTATGATAACCTAATTATAGACTCAGTCACTTGAGACCTTCTAATAAGACAGAAGAGAGCTCAGTTCTGACAACTTTCTGTTTTTTTTTTTCCTGTTTCCTCTGTCTGTCTGTCTCCAGCTCCATAACACTGGTCCCAGCAGTATTCGGGAGGCAGAGCTCCAGGTCGGCTGGCCTTCCCGCTTCCGTGACGAGAACCTGCTGTATGCCATGGAGATTCAAACTGACGGACCAATTAGCTGCCGGACGAACACCAGCCTCAACCCGCTGGGCCTTCAGGTAACTAACACATACACGCTTATAGAGACAGACAGATGTTCAAAACCTCAACCGAATGTATAATTATGGGCACATTGCCTGTCGTGGGAATAAATGTGCTTCATAGTATTTCTAACTGCTATTTGCATTCTAACCAGCGTACCCACTGCAATTTCATACTTTTATTTATTATATTGCTAGGGGCCTATTCATCCGTCCAGTCCTCCATCATTCATACCCGCTTATTTAAAACATAATTGTACCCGTTGTTCTGGCTGCTTCCCATGTTGTTTGCCAGTTGGCTCAAAACGCTGGGGGATGGAGTATTATGCTTATTAGCAGAAATTAGAGCTGGAATAGTTTCCAATGTCTATGATATCATCTGTGGAGTAATTCAAAAAGAAAACATGCAGTGATTTCAAAAAGTGCATAATCATGTCAGAGTGAAATGCTACAAGCTGTAATCATATACGAAAACAAAATGAGTCGGATACGCAGCATGTGGTTAAATGGCAGATTTTTTACATTTATTTTCATGATTTGATGCTTTCCAATTTCCCAACATTTCCCGTGTCCCCATCACTGTCAGTCCCTGTGTGTAGACTGGACTGATTGATACACAGCTTCAGCAGACACTTCTTTCACCTAATCGATCAATCAATTTTTCAATCAGTCAGCTTTTGGAAAGAACATTTATTTTTTTTTGCTGTTTTTTTCCCTTTCAGAGTCTGGAGCAGTCTAATTTTAGGGAGTACATTGGTACCAACCTTGCCATGATGTCTTTTCAGGAAGGGAGTGAGGGTCAGGCTATTTTAGCAAAGACATGGCAATTTTCAAAACGGCCCTCTGACTTCTAACTTCGATCGACCCTATCTGAATGAATGTGGACTCTCTGGGTATCCACAAGTCTCCTCTTTATGTACATGCCTGCTTTATGGTGATCAGTAACTCCTGACAGACATTAGGTACACTACTGGTCAAAAGTTTTAGAACACACCAACTTGATGGTGAAAATGAAAATGATGCAGTTTAATGTCTCAGTGTACTCTGAAATTAATGCACATTTGCAACATTTAAAATTCTTTATTGAGCATGATAGTGTTTTGAAAGTAAAAAAAAGATTCAAAATCACATTTTATGTTGGACTAAAGGACTAAAAAAAGACACAAAATGACCAAAAAAAGACACAGAATGACAAAAAAAGACACAAAATGACAAAAAAGACACAAAATGACTAACAAAGACATGAAAAGAATTCAAAAATGGACAAAATAGCCCAAGACTCCATAGAGTTAAGTTGTTAACCCATTTCTTGTTCCCTGAAAAAGGCCTACTTGTATAATTCTGAAATGTACATTATTTTTCAGTTTTGGTTAAGCTTACCTTTTTTTATTTACCTCTGGCAGTTCACCACTTACCTTTGTACCCTTTCAAGCTGTTCATTTGACTTGAACTGCTTGAATTTCAATAAAAAACTGGAAAAATTGGGGTGTTCTAAAACTTTTGACCGGTAGTGTATATCCCAACATTTTATGGCAAAATCATTAATCAATGTACCTGAAGCAAAGAAAACATTATTAAATGAAAAATAATGAAGAATTGAACCCATTTCTCCAATTTTGGCAAGCCATTGATTTTGCATCTGTCTATCCCAATGCACTATAGGCTGAGAAATCTGCATGAGGTGACATTTAGTAAAACTTATATTTAACAGTAACACGTGTATACACCTCAAACAGAATATTGTTATTGTCATCTGTGGCTTGTTTCTGCAGCTGCTACCCACTGAGCTGCAGGAGAAACACAAGACACTGTTTGCTGTCAGTGATATCCTCCACATCTTGTTGGATTTTTAAAATATTTTTTGCCCTCACAGGCCTCTGTCTGAAGCCAGCCTCCCACTGGAGAAACAATTAAAATATCTAGCTGTTATCTGCAAGCAGTGACTCGAGGCTTTCAGTCTGCCGTCTCTTGTTGCTGTCAGCTCGACTGTATGAGCTGCAATCAGGAAATAAAATCTCCTCATATCCTTCTTTCTATAAAACACCATTTGAAATGTCCAACAGCTGGCGATTTTGTGTTGTTTTATTACTTGACTTGATTTTATTACATCTGTAAAGTCTTACTTTACAAGCATTCTCTGTCCTTGGGTCCACCATCTCTTTCTTATTGGCTGCCTGCTGCTTCAGAGCCCATGTGCTACACAGATCACACTAAACCACTCTAAAAATGTGGTAATCAGTATGTTCTGACTAATAACTGCCATCAAAAAAGCCCAAACACATGATGTTTAAAGATAAAAAGAGAGCTGTTAGCAGGGGAGCAACTTGTGATCATGTGATCATCTTCTTACAGATTCATTGATTGATTGATTGATTGTCTTTATTTCGAACATGCAGGCAATAAAAAAAAACAAGTTTAAATATTAATAGATGAATAAATAAAAAACAAAACAAAAAAGCAAAAAAATTGAAAAAAAACAGACACTTTCTGCAAGCTCGAAAGGGGGTAGGAAGTAAAAAAACGTATCTAGTCCTACCCCTTAACGGGTCAGTATATACATACACTACCGGTCAAAAGTTTTAGAACACCCCAATTTTTCCAGTTTTTTATTGAAATTCAAGCAGTTCAAGTCAAATGAACAGCTTGAAAGGGTACAAAGGTAAGTGGTGAACTGCCAGAGGTAAATAAAAAAAGGTAAGCTTAACCAAAACTGAAAAATAATGTACATTTCAGAATTATACAAGTAGGCCTTTTTCAGGGAACAAGAAATGGGTTAACAACTTAACTCTATGGAGTCTTGGGCTATTTTGTCCATTTTTGAATTCTTTTCATGTCTTTGTTAGTCATTTTGTGTCTTTTTTGTCATTTTGTGTCTTTTTTTGTCATTCTGTGTCTTTTTTTGGTCATTTTGTGTCTGATATAGTCACATACAAATATTATAAATAATTATATATATACATATACTATAAACAATTTATATTACATTACATCCTTTCCAGTTAAGTTGCTGGAACAAATGTCTCTGTTTTTTCTCTGTCTCAGATTTCCGCTCTCCAGGACACACCTGAGTTATTGGGTTTCTTGAGGAACACCAGCGCTCCTCCTCACCGACACAAACGAGCTGTCACTGCCGCTCAGAGTTACAGCGGGAAGACCTTGGTGAGCCTCTCACACATGTACATTCTCTAGTGTATTCTCTAGTGGTTCACAGGTCTGTAATGTTTATCTGCTCTCTGTTTATTCTCCACAGAACTGCACCAACATATCCTGTTTGAAGATCATGTGTATCGTTGGCCGGTTGGATCGTGGGCAGAGTGCAGTGGTGAAGATCCGCTCCAGGCTCTGGGCTCACACCTTCCTGCAGGTCAGCATCTTCATCTGTCACCTCAAAATCATTTTTTTTTTCTAAATTTGAAACAACAGTTGTGAAGACAGTTTCACAATAAGGTCCATTAGGTAGGACTTCTTGAGCTTTTTAGTCAAATCATGACCTTTATTGGCTGATGGAGCTTGCTCGTGGAATAGTAGATTGTAGTTCAAATTATTATTTTATTGAATACTTTAGGGACTTCTTGTCCATGTAAGCCTAAAAGCTAAGGTCCAAAGTTAAAATTAAAGTTCACTAAATGTTTTACAACCCCAACATAATATTTATCAATTTATCTAATTGCACCTTTTAAAGTGGAAAAAATTATGACATATTTTCTGTAGATCTAGCCTGACCGAATCAATATACTTGTTCAAAATGTTATATCATTAGCAACATTGCTAACTCTAGCAACAACACCTACTAGTACAACACCTACTAGTATTAATAAACAGGCAGCTTTTGTTACTTAATAGTAGTTTTTTTTTCGTAGTAGAAAGGCTCTCTGATGAGCAGTTATGTATTATGAGCTTTTATTGTGAAAGGTAAGAACAGCAGGAGTGAAGCTGTTATGCACTGATGCTGACAATTGATTAAGACTACAGAGCCTCTTTGTTATTATGTTATGAACTTTCATGAATATGTATAGACACAACAGAAGTTCCATCCTCTTCCTGCTTTGTGCCGTGATGGAGCCTGGCAGACAGAGAAGCAATCCCTACAGTGATGGCCTCATTATTAGGGCCTCAGGGCAATTGCACCGAGCACTACTGTTATACTGTGGATTTTTTCTTCTTATTCCTCTTCCGGACGCAATTTCGTCCCGCTACTAGTCCTGCAACTTGAACGGTTGCAGGACAAATCATATATCAAAACGTGCGGTTTGATCGGGATCGGTGTGCTATTACTTTTCTCTACAGAATACGAAAATACAGAAAACTGCCCTTTCAGAATTTCCCCAGAGGAAATTTTCTAGTTCTAATATATTGTGCAATTAACATTACCTTCATAATGATAAGTTAAAGCAATAATATTGTCTATTGCCACAAAATAATGTTATTTTTGTCTTACAGCGTCGTAACGACCCCTACATCCTCAACTCTACTGTCTCCTTCATAGTCACGTCCATGCCGTACCGCATCCAGCCCTCCACCCTGCCTCAACACACCACCTCGGTAAGGAGCAGGCAGTAACAGGAGTCTGTGTGTTTGAGAAAACGGACATGAACTTACAAACTAACTGTCTCTATGTGTCCTGCAGACCAAGGTTATTATAGTTAACGAAAACTAACGGAATAACGAAAACTAGAATTGAAAAAAGAGAGTTTTTAAAAAAACGATAACTAACTGAAACTGTATTTTGTGGTTACAAAACAAACTAAAACTAACTAAAATTATAGTGAAAATGTCCTTAGTTTTCGTTTTTGCCAACTTTTTTCATTCATAATTCAGTGTTTCTATTTGAACATGCAACACATGGTGAATATGTTTACTGAGACTGGGATGTTCACACTAGAACCAAAATTCAAAACACCCAGAACTGTAAGAGTTAATAACCTTATTGGGGCTGAGATGATAAACCAAAGGAAATAAAGGAAACATTTATTATGACCTCTTTGAATCTGGCACCCAACACATAGCCCATTACAAAAAAACTAAAACTAACACTAAAACTAATAAAAACTAAACTAAAACTAGAAAACTCACTCTAAAAACTAACTAAAACTAACTGAATTTGAAAACAAAAATTCACAACAAAATTAAAACTAAAACTAATGAAAAATCCAAAACTATTATAACCTTTCTGCAGATGGGGACCCTGGTGTTATGGGGGACTCCTGACGTGTCATTTGCTGTTCCACTCTGGGTCATCATCCTGGCCATACTGCTGGGGCTGCTGGTGCTAGCCATGCTAACATTAGCCATGTGGAAGGTACACACACACACACACACACACACATTCTCCAGCATTCCTTGTGCTAGTTTGATTATCCAGTATTACACTAATGGGTTCATGTGATTCCCTCAGTGTGGGTTCTTTGACCGGGCGCGGCCACCAGCTGACGATAACGTCTCCGACCAGGAGCAGCTGACGTCTGATCAAACAGGGGACGCCTAAGATGACACGGACAGCTCCGGACTGGAAGACTGTGGTTTTGGGAGGGATGTGCACCTTCTGAGTTACTTAAATCAGATCTGAGATCTGCATTAGTTGGACCCTACATTCCTTGGCTGGAGGTCTTCTGCCTCAATGAAACTGACAGACTGAAGACTTCAGCGCCACACAGACTGGGACCAAAGAACGAGGTTCAAACCAGACCGAGTGGGACCAAAACTCACTGAACAGACTCAATCACACACACATGTCCATTGTTTATCCATCAAAACTGAAGACAGAATGGACTTTGTTGTGAGGACAATGCTTTAAATGTTTCTGAACAGTTCCGTGTGTCTGTGTAAGTGAGACACAGAGAGACTTGAGATCTATGCACAAGTGCTTTTGTGAGTGAGTGAGTGAGTGAGTGTGTGTGTATGTGTGTAGGTACTGTACATATGTGTGTGTCTATTAGGTGCCTCTTGTGTCATCTTTTCATTCAGTTATGAAATTATTTCCACACCTGATTTAATTTAACCTGGTTTTCTTCTAACTGGGCAGATTTACCACACACACATACATACAGATGCAGCCACATGCATAAACACAAAGGCACAAGTCTATATTTATGAATGTATGTGCAATATTTGGGCGTTGCGTGATACTGAAGCTTGTTTACACTGGCATTATTTTATTAGAGCTTAATGTTTCCATTGTTTGGATTATATTAAATGTTTGTGTTGCTGAATAACAAAAGCAATTGTTGACTGGTTTACAGTAAAGCCCCACCACGTAAGATTTTATCACGAGATAACTAACTTATTATTGTCTTGACAGAGTGACTTTTTACTCTTTTTATCTGTGAAGAAACAGACCATATCTCCACAGATGAAGCCCCGCCCTGCTACTTCAAGGTTTATTTTGGATCCTTTCTGTCTTACTCGGCAGATGATAAGACTTCAAAAACTAGCTGTAAAGATAAAAAAGTCCATATCAAAAACACATTGTAGACAGTCTGAGACTGTGTACATTACTGCACGTACTGTATGGCATTTAACAGTGTGTTTAATGTTGTCATTGACTTATATTATTGTGTCGTATCGTGCACAGGCAGGCAGAGGCGAGGGCATCAACAGCACCCTGAATTAACTTTTAATGTGTCATGTTTGCGTCGTATTTGTTTTTTTTGTATCAAGTGTGAAGTACTATTAGAATAAAGTGTTGTTTGATTATTCACGTTCATCCTTTGCTGTATGAAGTCAGAAAGGGAAATCATCAATGGATTTTGTTGCAAAAGAGCAAAGAGACAAGAAGTGATTGAAATTATAATGTGTTTCCAGCAATCTGAATATTATTTCTTAGTTTCTTTTGTTCAGACAAGGTAAGTAGGAGATGTTTTTACCTGACATGTTTCGACTGACAACTTCAGTCTTCTTCAGAGGCGTCAGCTGATCACAACGATGATGAGCCGTGTCTTTTTCTGAGGAACTCCACAAAAAGACACGTCACAGCGATCAGCTGACACCTCTGAAGAAGACTGAAGTTGTCAGTCAAAACATGTCAGGTAAAAACATCTCCTACTTGTCTGAACAAAAGAAACTAAGGAAGAAATTAGATTAGATTAGATTAGATTTTTATTTGTCATTGTACAGAATACAACGAAATTCAATGCACTCAGGTACTGGACTCATAAAAATAGCATAATAAATAGGAAATAACAAGATACATTCTTATCATCTCATCTCAATAAATAGTAAATAGAAAGGATACATTCTCATTCTCTCAGCACTTAGTATATTCATGTCTTTCATTCACTGTACCATCAACTTAATTAAAACAATACTGTAATTATATAAATATATAAAGTGCAGAGCATTGTGTTAGGTGTGGGTGTCCTTGATTAGTGCTGTTTGACCAGTGAGTTTGTTTTCAGGTCTGAGTTGAGTATGGTGATAGCTGCGGGATAGAAACTAAAAGAAATTAAAATGTGTTCAGCATATTGCCAAAAAATCATTTAATCTACTGTTTTAACAGGCTTGGAATCAAAGTACATATAGACACACTCACATAGTTGTATTATTGTAGCTGTATCTGAAGCCTCTTCCCAAAATAAATTCTTGTCAACCCTATCAGTCCCATTTTATAATGACTCCAGTGGAAGGACTCTTGCTCCCCCAGGTGGTGCAGTGCAGAAATAAACTTGCAGGACTTTTCTGGAGGAGCAGCGCAGTCAAATCTGAAGATGTGTGGGACAGGACAGGACCTCGTGTGGTGATGACTTGATCAATATCAGTATTTATTTATGACGTGTGAGTGATAGCTGAGGATGGGCATATGTTTTTGAATATTGCTGAGCTATGAGTTGGTGGAGATACTTGTCTGTTTAGGGTTTAGATGGTCGGGTTGACTGAGAATTCATCTTGCATAAATTGTAAGTCTGCAATTAATATTATGATTATTGTCCTAGTAGGAAATTTGCCCCCAAAATCACACCAAAACAACAGTAAAAAAGACAATCAATACATTCAACCATCAATCAATTATGGCCTGATTATGGTTTGTTTAACCCATTGAAGCCTGGAAAGCGGATACGTCGTTTTGTAGTATTTGTATAAGCTCTCAAATACTTTTAGAATTTCATTTCTATCTGCTACAGAGGCTGAAAAATCTATTATTTAGTAGAAGCGTTGACACTTCTGTTGAATTTCCAGAAAAACTTCAGGTTTTAGGGGCTGATTTTAAAATCGCCCAGAGGTTTTACAGGAAGTTTTAGGTGTCAATGGGTTTAAAAACAGCCTGGGATTGATATGGGTTGGCTGTTTTTGTGTTGGTGGGCTGATCTTGGCCTTTGACTGGACTTTAAGGTTACCAAACCTTTAAACACTTGAGGCTCTTGACTCCTGCATGTTAAAAGAGAAGCATGGTGGGAGTACAAAATATTTAGTCTTAAATCTTTTCATGTTTTTATTTCTGAGACATACATGTAAACTTGCACTGTTAAAGCTCCTGACATTTCTCTAAATTCCTCGTCGGTAGCAGCCTCAGACTGAACTGACACCATCACAAGTTCTTGGCTTATGGGAGATACGGATGCTCGTGTTTCTGAAATATTTGATATATATTTTCAGAGAAGGAATCCTCACTGTACATCTTACTTGAATGTTCCTAAAAAAACATTCATATCTAGTTTTATCCAGTACAGCAGCTCGAAGGCATGCCTATATTTCACAATAAAGCCTGGATGTAAATTTTGAAAATGAATGCCTGTACGTATATCTATATATTTGCCAAGTTGTACATGAATAATTTGCTCATGAAAATGTATAAACGGTGCAGCACACAGCACTGTTGAGCTTTCTTGAGGCGTGGACTGTAAATGAATCTATGCACATGTAGACCAGACTGCTGCAGATATTATGCAGATTAGTCTTTAGAAATTTCCATAATTGCAGGAATCTAAACACCATTTGTCATTTATGAGTTATTAAACTGCAAATAGTATGATTATTCATCAGCAGTGCAGCGAGAAACGCAGATAATTTCCAACACAAAGCGAGTGATTTACATGTCATCTATTCTTCTCCAGCTGAAGGCCTGCTGCATGTTCTCCACACTACCTGAAACACAATAAACACATTCAGCCTGTGACCTTTAATGGTGCTTTTAATGTGCCTGAAGCAGTTTGATGATGGGTAAAAAAAAAAAATGATGCTGCTCATAGGAAATGTCCTTCTGATGTTTCATCACATCAATCATCACACTGGATGATATTGATTATGCTCATGTTCGCCCTCAATTTGTTCTCTTCTGTATGTTTTTTCAAAAGGAGATAAGTTGTGCCGAGAAAAACTGAGGAAAGTGATCAGGTATGAAAGCAAATATGATTATTTCTTGAAAAAAATCAATTTTAAAGAAAAATATGTTCTCTAAAAGAAATATTTCTCCGTGATTTATATACAGCAGAATATAAAAATATCTATTTTAGCGAGCAACATGAAAAAAAAGCCAAAACAGCATTGGTAATTTTGCAGCGAGAAATTCTGCAATCACTCTCTCCAAATAGTCCCTGGTTCAGTCTTATCATGGCTGGTATTCAGAAAATGAAAGTTTCTTGTGGGAAATATCAAAGCAGGGGAGCGGAGGTGAAGATATTATCAGGAGAAATCTCAAGTGGAAACATTTATCACAGCTGCACAGTTGACAAACCACATATTCACATATAAAAAGATGCCAAAACACACTCCGTCTCCGTCTTTGCCATTCTCATAAAAAGAGACATACTGCATTTTTTTTTCTTTAGACTCTTTTATTTCTTTGAATATATTCGATCAAATGTAAAATCAAACATTTGAAGTAAAGATTTAACAGTTTCTGACTAGCAAACCTCAACACCATCAAAATTAGGGAACATTATTGATACTTACTACATATTGTACGTAGGACATACTGTATCTTAGCTGAGATTTATCCAACAAACAGACCCGAATACAAAATCCTTTTTTTTAAAAGTCTTTTACTCCCATAATTTCCTGTTTTTTTGAGCTGGTGCAAAAGAAAATATCTTAGGTGAAGCACTATCCTGTGCTTCTTTCAAATAAATGATGATGTATTTTTGAAAGTAAACTTCACTTCAAAGGTCTGTACATGTACACTGTACACATCAGTGTTTCTCCTCTTCACTGACAGCAAGGTCATACCAACATTATAATGGAAGACTTTGGCTATTTACAAATCACTGAGACGCTGTACTGTTAGTGTACAGTCTCTCTCAGACATGCTGTACATTACTTCTGTGTATTAGTTCCACTAAAACACCCCCAGCCCCATATAACAAAGTGCAATTCCATAGATCACCACAAGGCGGTGCTTATACACCATATTCAACATTATTTAGAAAGGCTCTGAAAAATTACAAATTTTAAGGGGCCAGCTAACGCATATTTGTGGGTAAAAGGAGGATACTGTTATTACTGAACATCTGAACTTACAACCTTTACACACCTGGTCCACCTTCAGGTGTGTGCACTGATTAGACCTCCTCTCAGGACCGTGAGGGCTCGTACACACTGTACAATGAAAAAAGAACCAACTTAATTGAATTGTTTCATTTGGTAACACCTAAATTAATTATTTTTTTCAAATTAATTTAATAAGTTAGATTAACACAATTGATTTTAAATTAATCTGAAAGAACTTAATTCATTTAGGTGTTACCAAATGAAACAATTCAATTAAGTTGGTTCAACTATTTTCTTTTTTCAGTGTACAGCTTCCACCTTCACTACTATTACTGCACAGTTTTGAATCTTCATGTAATTCACAGCAGAGCTCCTCCCGGCTTCGACCTGAGCTGAGGTCTAATTAGCCAGAACTTTGTGGGTGTGCAGGGCCTTTTAAGGAACATTTATCATTTTGGGCAAATGCATATATTTGCTTTCTTGCCAAAAGTTCGATGAGAAGACTGACATCACTCACTACATGTTTGTACAATACATATTGAGCTACCACCAGAATCCAGCTTAGTTTAGTTTAGCACACAGACTGGCCATCCCACTCTTGGTCAGGATCCCTTGGTGTCACTTATTAACGTTATAACAGGATAATCCCATAGATTTCTATAAATCGACACCATCAGACCACAGCTAAATGCAGTGCTATTTGATGGTTAGGCTTAGGCAACATAACTACTTGTTTAGACTCAGGAAAAAAGATAATTGTTTGGGTTAAATCAGTATGTTTGTTATATAACCTAAGCTGCATATGCAAGTTAATTATGTTTACAAATTTACCTTGCAAACATAAATTAAAAAAGGTGATTTATGGTTTCACATGGGACACAAACAGCTGTATCCTAGTTGAAAGTCCTGTCTTGGTTTGGTTTGTTTCCTCAGCAACCTACACACAATCTTTTACTCTTTCTACTTTTTGAGCGATTGTGGTTAAACACGCAGGGCCACTGGCCAAACGCTGAATAATGGGGAAACCGCCTGGTTACATGTTAGCGTATGTTTGTTTAATCTGTTCAAAGGCTGAGATGTAATGACAATTCCTTGTGGCTTTCATAGGTTGGAATGTGCTAGACTATTTCCTGAAGTCTAGTTGCCTGACAAACTTCAGAAGTTTTTGCGTCCAGCCAAGAAATAGTCTGACACACAACCCATCTGTAAAACCACAATGTGATGTTTTTACTCCTCGGATTACGTGTTAATTAGTGAGTTTGTAGATGTTGTTACCTTTGGACGGAGCCACGCTAGCTGTTTCCCCTTGTTTCCATTCTTTGTGCTAAGCTAAGCTAACTGGCTGCTGGTTGTAGCCTCTTATTTATTGTACAAAGAGTCGTATTAATCATCTTACCCAACTCAAAGCAAGACAACTAATAACAGTATTTCCCCAAAATGTGAAATTACTATTTTAAGCATCAGTCTTACATTTCACAGATGTGTCTGTGTTATGCTGTCATTTCAGGTCTGTATTTAAAAAATATCAATTTCTTAAAAAATAAAAATACAGACACAGGCCAGGCTCACAAGGGAGGAAAATCGCTACAGAGACAAACTAATGAAACAGTACCTCTACTTGGTAACAGTGAAGAATATAAGACCACATCATTTTGGAGAAGAACAGTCACTGGGCAGTGTTTAGCCTGAGCAGTCAAACACAAACAGAAGAAAAACAGTCTAGTTACTGGGTTTACAATAAACACCTCTCAGGAGTTATAAAAGGATAATGGCTTTTATGATAAACTGCAGTTCATATTCACACATACTGCATGTTACAGTGTGCAAGTCAAATTCTGAGGCGGCCAAATGTATGAAGATGTTCCCAAAGAACTGTAGCACATTCATGAACATTAGATCAATACCTGAAACTGACAAAAACAATAGCAGGACCACTTGATATTGGTGAGTTCATGGAATGATTGAAGAAGGAGGCGCTGTGGCACATACAGTACATACGTAGGCTACATAAGGGTTAGAATATCTATACACACACTGTACATACACTCTAGGATACAATTTACTGTACATGATCAACTCTCGCTGGCTCTTTCTTTCTTTCTCTGTAAAGTAGCTCTATCAGTCATCAAAAATAAAGTTGAGATAGTTTTGCCCGATGTGTGTTTACATTCCCTGCCCTGGTATATAATGTTTTCTCTCAATGATAAACCTGTAGGACAGATGAAAAACAGTCAGTTGATTATATCTAACAGCTGATGAACAGGATCACCACCACCACCACCACCACTACTACTAACACACTCCTGCTGGATGCTTCATCAAAGTGCTGCTGCTCAAAAAACACACACACAAACACACACACACACACACACACACACACACACACACACACACACACACAAACATACAGATACACACTGTTCCTGAGTATGAACTGTAGGATATTTATTTTGGCTCTACTCTAAGAAAGAAAGGATGTAAATGTACACGGATGTAAGAGAAACAAAGCTGTTCTCATTAAAACAGCCGTACTCTGATATAACAGGTATGGACTTCAAAAAGGCATACCATCAAATCCTAAAAACCATGTGCTGCTGTGAACTAGGTGCATTAATCTAAGGCCATAGTTTCTCTAAAGAAAGCAAAAAAGGTAGAATGGGAAGGTAGTATTTTTCATCAATGCGTAACAAACTGGACTTAAATGTTTCAGACCAATGAAACATGTATCCAAATGAAAGATGGTCTGTATCTGCTGGATGTGTAATTACTCAATAGCTTTCTCAGTCTGCATTATCACATTAAGAAGGTAATGTGTCAGTGTTGTGTTTAGTTTCTGCACTGCCCCCGTGTGGCCAGAAGCTAAATTAAGTTAGCCAACTAGGGTTTATATTGTAGTATGAGTCCATATAAAAACTCATCTGAAGGTATAATATAGAAAAACCTTGATTTTTCTTATTAGTACATAATTACAATGCTGCACATAGCATAGCAGAATTATGAGACTTATAAATCATCAAGGTAAATTTGACATCAGAGGAACTTTATCATTGAAATGCACCTTCGTGCAACTGCTGTCACCCTCACATTTCAAAGGCAGAGGTACTAAATTCAATATTGTTGCAGACTAGACTAATTCAGTAATTTACATTCAGGCCTTTTTAGTCTTGATATTAGCAGGTTGTACTGAAGCTACAGCCACACAATCAGACCTTAAATCTCTGCTCTGTCTGACACACACACAGAGACACACACAGACACAGACACAGACACACACACACACACACACACACACACACACACACACAGAGACAAGTGGCACAAGGTCACCTGCAGCAGTGCACACATCTGCAATGGTATGAAATTACATTAAAATCAACCAAAAAGAAAGAATACTAAAGCATGAGATACACAAGGCAGCAGAGATCACAGCTGATGATTGAGCACTGAAACACCAAAAGGTCTCTCTTTGACTCCAACCACTCATAAGTGTCACTACACACCAAGTAAACAAACAGGATGAGAGTCAAGATATGGTTACCCACTCTGTACACGCTGACATCGGGGTCTGTGCTTGTTCATGTGATAAGAGAAAATGGTCACTTGGTTTCATCCAACAGGTCTCAGCCACGTGACAAAGGAGATCCAGCTTACGATATGTGACGCGCCAGTCAGCTGTCTCTCAGTCTGTCTGACTGCCATTCATACTCAACATTCACGCTGCATTCATTTTTGCTTTCAGCATTGATTGCACTGATCTCGTGTGTGAAGGTGCTCTACTGTACTTCATCATAGATATCAGACTTGGGTAAAAGAAAAGAAAAAACATGTAAATACTGTGTAAACTCGGCCTATATTACAGTAGTCTGGATAGAGAGGAAAGAGAGGGGATAAACACAAAGCAAACCACAGGTAATCAAAGTTCCTTAAAGTTCTCTCAACAATCTATTCTTTTGTTCAAGCACCTTTCACTCCCAGTACTGGAGTGGCCCTCTATGCTGATTTTAACCTCCTGAGGGATGAAGGAGGGTTTGGGCAGAGTCAGAGGAGGCTCCTCCTCCACTCTCTCAGTCTGGTCTCGTTCTGGAGCTGACCAGCGTCTCTTGCGGGATGTGGGTCGCTCTGGATCACCACATTGTATTTTGGTAAGAGCAGGCATGTCTGTTTTCACTGATTCCTGTCTCAGTTCTCCAGTCCCAGAGACTGTCAGCACTGGTCCAGCCCCGTAGATCACCTCCCCTGGTCCTGGAACTATTCCCATTCCTGGTGGTAGCTCTGCTCCTGGTCCTGGTCCAGTCACCTGCTCCCTCTCCAGCCTGTCTGCACTGGAAGCCTTCATGAGGAGGCCGCCGTTTCTGCCTGCAGAGTTTGGAGTGGTACTGTTCCTTACTGAGGCATCCACACTGTGACAGGAGTCAGAGAGGTGACCAGTCTTCAGCTTGGTCCCCATAGCCTGGCTGTCTGTTACTGAAGTGGTCCTCAAGCCGCGGAGGGTCAGCGACACGCACACATCGCCCACACACAGCTTAGCGCACGACAGCTCAAACAGCTGGGTGGTCCTGTCTGGGCAGCAGGACGACCAGCCCTGGCCGAAAACAAAGAAGGGATACTCCACCAGCACCTCCACACACACCTGCACACACACAACACACACAGGTAGCTTTTAGTTAGATACAGATTAAAGCATTTGTTAAGGATTTAAAAAAAGAAGCACATCTGTTAAAGCCACTATGTGCAAATTTGAATGGAATAAAAAATTATTCTGTTGGCAACAAGGGTTCAGGCAGAGAATCAAAGCTCGACTGGCAACAACTGCCAATGTTTTTGCCTTTTCCAGAAAACGGCCCCCGGCTTAAATGGAATTCAGCCATCGTAATGTTATTAATTACACCTGTGATTTACGTTTGTCAAAAGCATCTATGTATTCGTAAATGTTCTGATTTGTTTAGATTGTATGATGTGTATGATGTTCTGCATTGTTTTTTTTTCATGTTGTAAGGCGACCTTGAGTGCCTTGAAAGGCACCCTATTAAATAAAATGAATTATTATTATTATTATTATTATCTATTAGTGCTACTATTTTGGAGCCAGACCAATATATTGACACATCTAATGAAATCTAAGCTTAACACAGATATACCGGTATTGCAGAATACTTTTTTAATTGACAAAAAGAGTACATTTTTTAGCAGAGTAAAATTCTTAAAAACCACATTGAATGGATCCTTCTCAAAATGTGTATGTATTACTGGCTTTATTTATCTGTAATAGTAAAGACTTTTGACCTTTCAAAAGCCACGATCTGTGAAATTAAATGTTACATTTTGGCATCTGGTACACAAGAGGGATCAGTGTTGGTACTGCTGGAAAATAGAAGATAATAGGTAGGTTGGAAAATAACTATGTGAAGGGAGAGGGGTGTTCTGGATTCTCTCAGTTCTGCATCAGAGATGAATTTCATGGATTTTTATTTTGCAGCTGAGGGCTTAAATGATGACCATAGTGTGCATAATGGGAGCTCAGCCATGCTTATCACTAGTGGATCAATTCATACATTATCTCCTCAGTTTCACATTTAGATAGAATGTACATGCATATAGTTATGGTTACTATTTTCTATTTAGGTGTATTGCCATCTGCTGCAGGAACCTGGTCTCACAGAAATCTGTGAAATAGCCACGGATTTTGCTTAACTCAAAATCTGTGGAATAGCCACAGAATCGCTCAAATTTCCGTGAAACTGACACGGATTTCGCTACAATGCAAGTTAATGACAGTCATATCCCGTGGCTATTGGTTTGTTCCAAGTCACGTGACTTTCAAGGTCCCGGCGGTCAGAACAAAAAACATGGCGGACAGTTCTCTCATTTTTAGTGAAAAATCAATATTTTGACTTAGTTTCTGCATTAAAATGGATTTTGATCACATTTCTAGCGAGAAATATATGTTTTATTTTCTAAATATTCACTCAGTGAATGTACATAATCACTTTGTATGTTGGAATAGCCACGGGATATGACTGTCATTAACTTGCATTGTAGTGAAATCCATGTCAGTTTCACGGAAATTTGAGTGATTACGTGGCTATTCCACGGATTCCTGTGAGATCATGTTGGCTGCAGTGGCTTTTTGATACCACCACTGGGGGGCGCCAAAGACTTTCAAATTCTATACGTAGTGGCTTTAAAAATTAAGCCCATTAATAATTATACACAAACGATGAATGAGGAATGTTTTACCTGGGCTTTGAGCTCTCCCACTGAAAACTGTATGACCACAGCATTAGGACTCTGTCCGCTGTCAATACGCTCAACAGTGCTCGAGTCAATTTTCAGCTCGCTGCTGATCTCAGCACTCTGGATGAAGTCCTCCGTCTTCAGGTCCTCCACACGCTTCAGCTCCCCGTCAGCCAGCTGGATGATCGAGCCTCGCATGAAGAAGGGAGGAAGCGCCACGGGGGAAGAGGAGGATGAAATGGAGTGTGAGGCTTGGATGGAAACAGGGGCGGGACTGGGGACAGGAGCAGGAGTCGGGGAGGGAGCTGCCACCACTACGGGAGCCGGGTTTGAGGGCAGAACTGGCATAGCCGGTGCCTGTGCAACAGCAGGGGGTGGTTGATTTCCATCTGGCCCGAGCGCCTCACACTTGGACAGGGCTGTGGCCAGATAGGCGTGCGGCATGGCGGTGGATATTTGGGGAGTAGTTGTGGCTGTCAGGGCGCCGACGGCACGACTGACCTCAGTTTCTGTGCCGTTGTTGGTGCCGCTGACTGGGATGAGGAGGGACTGGCCGCTCGGGATGACCAGGTGCTGAGGCAGCGCTGCGTGGTAGCTGACAGCATGCTGGTTTGCACTGGTGATGTAGCCAATGATGGGTGGCTGTGTGGAGGAGTAGAGACTGGCTGGCAGCTCCTCGTGGGGTAGCGTGGTCTGAATGACTGTATGAGGAGCAACAGATTTAACCACATCTGAGGGAGCGAGGGAGGTAAATGACGAAGACCTGGACACCGGTTTTCCCAAACAGATGCCTCCTTTTTCAGTCTGGACAAAGGAGATCTTATTTGAGCCAGTATCACGTTCAGCTCCATGGTTGGGCTGGGCCAACAGCACCAAGGAGGTCTGGAGTCCTGCAGGGTTCTGGCCGTAGTCTGCAGGCAGGAGGATATGTCTGGCCTCGTAGCTCTGCACCTGCTGATGGTTGACATGAGGACTGTGAGTTTTAGTCTGTTTAATCACCTCCAGTTCTCCGTTCAGCATACCCTTAGCATGCCCTTCTGGTTTCTTTGCAACTGAACCATCTGCATACTGGACCACCAGCTGGGAGGGAGCGAGGGTGAGCGTCTGAGGGAGGACGGCGGTGTGAGGGTGGAGCTGGAGGTGGGCTGTGGGTGACGTCACGGCGTTTCCGCTAACGGCCAGAGGAGTCCTGCTGTCCAGGTGAATGTACTGGCTGGTGACTTGGGGAGAGCTGGGGAGCGACACAGGAGTCAGCTCCGTCGGGGAGAGGCCTATCTGAAACTGCTGCTCTCCTTTGGTGTTGGGGGAGATGAGGGCGGTGGTGTAACCGTCCAGCTGGGGGCGCTGTCCCATGGCGGAGCTGTTGGGTGCCGAGCCAGCATTGGCGGAGATGATGTGAGAGGAGATGTAGCCAGCATAGGGCCCAGAGCTGATGAACTGAACATTCGGTCCGAGCTGGGCAAACTGGATGGTCCCGGCCTGCTGGGGGAGGGCCGTGGGGTAAACTGTAGGCAGAGAGGCCAGAGGCACCGCAGACAGAGGAGTGACCGAGGAGGGGAGAGAAGTGGAAGGAGAGGAGGAGGAGGTGGAGGAGATGGGACACCTGGGACTCTCTGCGTCTCTGGATTTGCAGCGTTCACTGGCTACACTAGCTAGCCACGCTAGGTTCTCTGTGTGGGGACTGTCAGTAACTACTGCAGCTGGAGGTGATGCTGTGGCCACCACCACAGGCCTCTGCTCCAGAGCCAGGATCTCTCGCTTCTTAGGAGGCAGGCATCCATTACTCCGCTCCTGGTTGGATTTCATTGTGCCAGCGTAGTTTTAATATTCCCAGCTGCAATTCAAAGTTCTTTTAGATCTGGATCCGTCTTGTTTATGTGCAGCGATGAGCCTCTCTGTGTGCTGAGTAGCTCTGGCTCTCTTTGTGTTCACTGGGAGTCAGCTCCAGGTCTCAGACCAGAGAAGATGGAGGCACTCCAGCTCACAAAATGAGCTCCATAGACTTCATGAGGAATCATCTCTGACCGATCCACCTCTTCCACGAAGTCGGCAGGAATCTGATGGAAGAGAAAAGCTTGAATTAGATACTCAGATAACATGAAATTAAAAATTAAAAATCACATTCTGTACAGATTTTTAGCCCTCTAGGAAAGCTGATTTATAGATAAACTTGACTTAACCCATTGACGCCTGAAACGCCTGTAAAACCTCTGGGAGATTTTAAAATCAGCCCCTAAAACCTGAAGTTTTTCTGTAAATTCAACAGAAGTGTCAACGCTTCTACTAAATAATAGATTTTTCAGCCTCTGTAGCAGATAGAAATGAAATTCAAAAAGTATTTGAGAGCTTATACAAATACTACAAAACAACGTATCCGCTTTCCAGGCTTCAATGGGTTAACTTGACTAGAAATTCAACTCAGTATCATTACAACCAATTACACTTCAGATCTGGCTCAGTATGAGAGACTGTGTTTATGAACCATAATCACAAAATGTTCCTGCAGGGCTGAAAAACAGCAAACATCAAAAATACTTCACTCTTAAAAATGCCCCCCACTTCCATGTTTGTGAGCGTGTTGTTCTTTGTTTTGCCACAAGGTGGTACCTGGTGCAACAACTGCATGTGATGTGGGTTAGTCTAATACTCTCGGAGACAACATGTAGGCCATTCTTTGTACACATCAATCTCTAAAGATGCCCCTCGAGGATCTACATGGAATAATCTGCCAAAACTCCACCAGCCTTTCCATGAGTAATGATACATGACATACAGGAAAGTACAGTGCAGTGTTGTGTGTCATCATTTACATAACATGGAAAAAGCTCTTTCATGTTTTCACCACCAGGCTGGAGTTTCCTAAACTGCAGTGTTTGTGTGTCTGGGTGTGTGTGTGTGTGTATACACGGTAAGTGTATGTGCGTTGCTGTCGGCTGTTATCTTGCTCCAGGCTCTAGGGTAAGAAAGCAGAGCACAGTGGAAGGATATCAGGCAGAGTAACAGCCTCGGAGGAGCTTATGTTTTAGTCTTTGTTTTAAAACTCCCCAGCCTTGTGTTGAGTCAGGGGGGCTACTGTAAATATAACATCCACCTCCAGACAGGAACTCTGGGTCAGTGGGCACATCTGAAAAATGAAGTGAAAACAATATGGCTTGAAATTTGATTATGGAACATTCTGCAGAAGGCGTAAATGGGCCCGACTGAAGTGCTTCAAAATATTTTAACAATGGCTTTCCGCTTGTTTCAAAGTTCAAGGGAATACAAAGTGAACAACAAACAATGAATGTCTCAACTCTAAGAGGACCAGTAGGTCAAATACATTCTCACACAGTGTAGATTCATATGTATGCATGCTCACATGGATGAAACATGCACACAAAAGAAAACACAAATGATATGCAATGCATCTATGCATTCAACAACAATAACATGCAGCCTCTTGCTTCTTACAAGCTCATTTTTTTTCACAGTTTCTCTTTCAGATTGACTGTTCTTTCCTGCAGGCTTATCTGTGGGTCAATGCACATGACTCTGAGTTGTTCATTAGCCAGAGGCACCACAGAGATGGAGTGTATGACACACACTCACATATCCATCCATTCATTTTTCTCCCCCTGCATTCCATTCAGAGGTGCCAGGCTATTTGACAGTGCTAAATTGTGTTTTCATATTACAGAGGAGGTTCACTACAGCAGGCAGCCACAGACGATGTTACATAAAGACAGAGGGGGGGAGAAACACAGAAGGCGACCTTGGTCAGTTTCTATTTAGATGCATCTACCTCTAATGCTGGCTTTGACAAGGTCACTGCATCCAAAAGCAGCGAAAACCTCCGTGCAGTTCATCTAACCATACAGACTGGTAGATCCACCAGATGTAACAAAGGGGGGAGATCAGCAGAGCTGGAGAGAAACAGAAACAGAAAGATGTGAGTGAGTGAGTGAGGGGGAGGACAGGGAGAAAGGCAATATAAGATGACAGAATTGTGTAGAAGGAGGAAAGGGAGCAAGAGGGAGGGGGTGAGAGAAGAAAGAAGATTAGGAATGAGAAAAAGGGAGAGAGAATGGGGAATGGGGAGAAGACAGAGTGCTGCTTCTCCTGACCCACATTGAGCAGCGCCTGCAGCACCAGAGCGCCATAGCCCCCGCCTCGCTGAGAGATTCCCGATCAGCAACACAGCCGCCGCTACAGCCGCCGCTACACTGTGCAGCATCGCTCAGTGGCAACAACCCCACCTCAGCAACACCGTGTCAACACTGTAATGACATCACATCTGAAGCACTGGTACCTCCTGCGATTATAGCAGCACTGAAAGACAAAGCGTGATCTGACTCCCAAATGCCACAAAAACACACCATTATAGATACAACAGGATGCTCTTAAAGAAGGTGTTTTTCCTTTCCTCATATGACCTGTACACAGCACTCTTTGCACATGGTCACACACAAACACACACACACGCACGGTGCAGCAGCCAAAAGCCTCACTACATTTTCCAGCTTCAGCCTATTATTAGAACACTGACACCAACAAACATACGGCCTATGTGACACTATGGAGAACAAAGACGAGCTATCAAGACATGACTGTCACGCCGAGCCAGACAGCCCGGGAGCCGAGTCAGGCCCCCGGCCCAGGACCGTCACCTCCAAGACATGTATGGAGGGATGACAACAGAGAGTGAGGGGGGACAGGACAGGACGCGCTCTGTTCCACTCATCACACTGATGCTTTTCAGCTCAGACAGAGTGATTGAGTGATCCTCTTTCATACTCCCACATAAAAAACCTGCCCTAACCAGAGAAATAGGTTTGTGTAGCGGCGTTTTGTCTGCCGTCACTCTGCGTGCAGGAGATGGGATGTTTTCATTCAGCCTCCTCTCTGTTGTCTCCAGGTGAGAGGCCCCCCAGCAGAGTTACATCTCCTCTCTTACGCAGCAGTCGCCAGCTCCTCCGGTCCTCGCTCCTTCCGCCGGAGACTCTCATGCTCCCAGACCCACTATTTACTCCTCACATTGATCCACGGCTTCATAGCAATAACACCTCTCTGCAGCAAGATGATGCAGGGAGGCAACAAAATGATTTAGTGGAAATGGAGTGGAAGCACAAAACTCGTGCAAAAAAGCCAATGCAATGACCCCGGGGTGACAAACCTATTGTCAATACTGCTAAACATCATGTTTCACCTGCTTGACAAGTCATAGATACACAGTGAATACCCCGTACGGTTAACGGCTATATATAGAAAACAAAAACATCATTATCAATCTGGCATGAAACAGAAGGGGAGGTACTGTGGAAGACAATATGTTTGTGCATGTATGTGTGATTTGCTGCATATCAATAGGACCTCCCCTCAATCCCCTTACAAACAGAGCTGCTTTAACCACAGAGCAGATCAATACAGTATGCTGCCTTTTACTAATACCCAAAATAGCCATTTTACTGCCCCTTCTCTGTACAACAGTGGTGCCTGTGCCTTTAAGAGGCGGACCGACCGTGTGGCAGACTAAAGCAGACAGTAAGAACAGGCAGTGGGTTCAGGCTGTTTGTCTTCACAATGACTCCAGAGTTCTGCATCACTGCCCGACACACACCGATCACACAGTACACAAGCAGAGCAGGAGTCCCTCTCAGCGACCACGACCAAACAGGGTCACTGCTGCTGAATCCCACAACTGTGACTCCGGACAAACGCTGTGACTGTAGCCTCTGGGGGCTTTAGAATGACAGTGAGAGCGCATGAGTGTAGTAGCAGGGCAGAAAATACTACTATGCCACAAATCAAGAGGAAAAGACAACCCCCACCCCTCCTCCCCTCCTCTGGATATAGTACTAAGAATAGCTCACCAGTCTCTCCACAGCCACTGCTTGCAGAGCATGTCCAAGGATTCTTCCTGCCTCTCAGTGTGTGTGTGTGTGTGTGTGTGTGTGTGTGTTGGAGACGTGTTTCCTAGGATTCCTCTTCCTGAATCTCTCCTTTGTGCCGCTCTCCTCTCCTTGAGCCTGTGCTGTAGCTGCTCCAGCTCTGCCTCCCTCTCCGGTATCGGGGCTACGCAGCCCCTGCAACGGGCTGGCGGTGAAGGAAGTTCCCCCCTGCTGAAGCTAACACCAAGTCCTGCGTTCAGGGCTGCTCCAACGCGTGTTATGCAAGGCCACCAGACCGCCAGCTCCCTCTCTGCCTGGCTGCTTCTCTCTCTCTCTCTGTTTCTGCCTCTCTCCCTCTCTACCTCCCTCCCTCCTCTTTCTTTCTCTCTCTCAGTACTCCACTGACACAGCTCCTCCCCCAGCCAGCCTCATCAGCCGCATCAGGTATTCATTCAAAAAAACACACTCTACTTGGCTTAGCGCCCAGACTACGCTCGCAGAGAGAGAGAGAGAAGGAGGGGGAGGGAGCAACAGACGGAGGGTGAGGGAGGAGGGAGAGAGCTGGAGATTCAGAAAGCGTTTGCTCAGACAGGCATACTGCATGAATGTGAATAATTGTGGGATATTCACATTGGCATATACATGCAGAGACACTAACACATATGCACGCACACAAACCAACGGAGGATTAAATGGTTCAGTGTGTTAGCACGTCAAAGTTGTTTTAATGCACTGCTTCCTTCTTGGTCATTTTCATATGCATTTTCCCTGCAGAGACAAATCTCATCTTAATCTGCCCTGTGAGCTGCTCTACAATTAGAGTCTCAACCTCTATTCAGCTGCTAAGTGACTCAGAGTAACCTGCCACCCCCTCCCCAGGTCTCCCCAGGCCTCACCATCTCCTCCCCGAGAGATATTTCCCTCAGTGCAGGCAGCGCTGATAAACACCCCCCCGCCCAGCCACTTGGCACTGTGGCCCTTCTCACCCGAAGGCCTCCTCCTTATCCTCTACAGCACACAGCACAGAGAGTCAGGCTGCAGCGGTTTCACCACCAGGGCAGCCAGATATCTGCTCCTCTGCAGGCGGGACAAGCAGGGTGTCCCCTCCACCTCCACCTCGACGACAGACTGGGGAAAACACAGAGAATGCAACAAATCAAGCAATGCTGTTATTACAACAACAAGCCTAGTGAATGGTATTATCCCTACACGGGCTCCTGGGAGGAGGGTTCCTAAACTTTCTCACAGGTGCATACAACAAAAGGGTTAATTTGCATAGCTAAAGGGAATCTTTTGCAGTAGTGACTAAATTGCATATAGAAATGTTGTAATAAGTGTATTTGCCTTTACATTTTAAACAATTAAGCCACTTAGTTAGTAGGATTAGGTACCTAACTCTGTACTTTTAATGGGACCAACTGAATTAAATTGGTACAGGTTCGTTGTGAAATCAATTGGTGTCAAATTTCAGTAGCTGACAGGGCATCTGGATGAGAGAGGAACTGAAAGTATAGAGAGAAAGATAAAGTGAGACTACGTCAGCCCTGCCAGGTCAAGTCACAGTGAGTCGGGGAAACGGCGATCCAAAAACAGTCACTGTGTTAACACTTTTTAAAACTTGATGCATACAATGCTTTCTACAATACTTACAATGCAAAAGGTAAAGCTGGCTGGGAAAACATATTATTACAACTGTAATTACCTTTTTGGTATTACGAAGACACTAAAGAACTGCTCGGTGCGGGTACCAAATTCCAGATATCTGTCCTGTATCGGCTCAAATGTTGACGTACACTACTGGTCAAAAGTTTTAGAACACACCAACTTTTCCAGAATTTAATTGAAAATTATGCAGTTTAATGTCTGTGTACTCTGAAATTAATGCACATTTGCAACATTTAAAATTCTTTATTGAGCATGATAGTGTTTTGAAAGTAAAAAAAAGATTCAAAATCACATTTTATGTGATGTGATTATGTGAAAATGACAAAAAAAGACACCAAAAGACACAAAATGACTAAAAAAAGACACAAAATGACCAAAAAAAAGACACAAAATGACTTACAAAGACATGAAAAGAATTCAAAAATGGACAAAATAGCCCAAGACTCCATAGAGTTAAGTTGTTAACCCATTTCTTGTTCCCTGAAAAAGGCCTACTTGTATAATTCTGAAATGTACATTATTTTTCAGTTTTGGTTAAGCTTACCTTTTTTTATTTACCTCTGGCAGTTCACCACTTACCTTTGTACCCTTTCAAGCTGTTCATTTGACTTGAACTGCTTGAATTTCAATAAAAAACTGGAAAAATTGGGGTGTTCTAAAACTTTTGACCGGTAGTGTATATTTTGGAGAATTTCCTTCTTTATCCCTCAACCCACCTGGCCCAGGAGGACTGACATCTGTCTACTACTGACATATGTCTGTCACACACACAAACCGAACCACAAGATGCGTCTCCATGGCTGTTAAACCTCAGAAAATACATGTTCTGTATGTGTTTCTAGCCAAAGGGCTACAGCCTCATCTTCCTACTGTGACTAATATTCCTTCAAAGAAGCTACACAATCCTGAATGGAAAGTAACATGGCAGAACCCCATGGTGAAACATGAGGGCATCTACAGGAGATTGTGGTTTTCTTTGCCTTGAAATGTCTCAGTGTACATTGAAGGTCAGAATTAATGTCAGCCAAGTGAGCTGAAATAAGCTTTCCTTAGAGAATTCACAAATCCTGCTGGAGGTGCACAGAGCAAAAAAATGTTCACTGTACTGAGTAGATCAAGAGTGAGACTGCACAAAGACAGAACTGTCAAATATGCCTGGCTGTTTGTAGCTCCCTCAAAGACTTTTCCTGTATTTCTGCACAAGGAAAGTCAGTAACACTTTAGATTTACAGTACAGTACACACTGATACATACATAAAGGTAGAAAGGAGCAAGATGTAGAGTCATGGAACAAGAAGGTAACGATCTTGGAACTTAAAAAAAAAATGGCTATCTATGAGAAACAAGATAGAGAAACAATTTGCCATTTGGGAGGGAATTTACTACTACGATGAGTGTGACCATCTGTGTACAGGTCACAAATAATGATGCTTTTGACATGTTTTGCATAGAAAGATTTGCCTGAGACCAACTAAATTTGAAAGTTATTAAGTGACCCATGGTTTTTCATATCATATTTTCATTTTGATATTGTGCAAATACTTACAACACAGTTTTTACGGACCTCTTCTACTCCTGGATTTCAGTTCAGCTGTATCTGTGGAGAAACCTCATTATTACTCTCCTCCATCAATGAACAGCAGTCAGTCAGTCCGCATAAACCCAAACCACCTCCAGTCCACTGTAAGTACAACCCCATAAGTAGGCCTACATTACAACATAAATAGCAGCACATATTTCATAGGACTAAAGCATGATGCTGACAATACTACGGAACAAAGTCTTTTAAGTTCCCAGATTGTTTTCTCCTTATTCCCTAACTTCACATTTTGTTCCCTTCTACCCACCAGTGCGTAATGTACTGGTACACTGTCAGTCCACAAAATCACACTGTATATTGGGATAATTACACTGAGTGCTGCGAGCGTAAAGTGTTACAGGAAAGTTTCAAATTGAAATCCAGGAATATTTCATCTTTGTTGCCTTTTTTTTAGATAACTCTGAATACTATTGGATGCTGGTTATTGTAGTCCAACCTGACAAAGAGGTTTTGCTGGCCTAGTTACATACTCTTTCACTCTGCACACACACACAACTAAGTGTTACATTCCTCAGAGTGCTGCACACATACAGTAATGAGAGTGAGTGCTCTAAACCATAACAAGATCTGTCATCTTACAAACATTAACTACTGGAAGATGATGATCCTCTGATTAAGGGTAGAAGTAGTATAAATGTGGGTAAAGTAATGATGGTAATTGCACTTGCGGTAGTAGCAATCTCCCTCAACATCTCAACAAATCAACGCTGCATTATGCTTAGACACAGATGCCTCTCTGCACTGCCTGCCAGTGCTCTGTTTTACTCACTCAGGAGCCTTCAGCAGAAAACACAATGAAAGCTCAAGTGGGCACCGGTTGCTGCAGGTTACAACACTGCATGACCTTTACAAAAACAAAACACAAGTTCAAGTGAACTTTTTCAATCACTACCTCCTCACGAATCTGAAGAGATGAATCACATTACCTTGAAAGTGTCCGGAAAAAAAAAATTATCCAACCATCATTACCCACATTCTGTTCTGCATCCTTACCATACACTCACTGTGGCTAAGTGCTACTCCTCTATGCAGCAGACATGTCCAGACATGTAACTGGGATCCTCACACACAGGACAGGGAAGCATATATGATGCAAACAGTCCCATGTGGCAAAATGTGGCAAGCTGATTCCCAAGGTGTGCTACTCTTGGCATTAATGAACCTACCTATCCATCATTTTTCACAACATTTCCAGGTACACCTACTCAAAACAATCAGCAAAAGCAGTGAAGTCATGGTCAGACATTCAGCCAGTGGTAGAGGAAGTACTCACTTCTGAAACTGAAGGCAAGGCTCCTTAATTTTAGCAAGCTAGCTAATTATTGCAGTAATAGCTTGCTAGCCATGTTAGCTAATTAAAGTACAAAAATAACCAACTGTGAGACACTGCTATCAAGTTCTGTTGACACTTTATGTTTGTTTTTTTTCTTACTGTGACTTTTTTTTCTCTCTTTGGCAATCTTTTAATTGATTTAACATTTCACAAAGTCTTAGGCACTGGCAAAATTAGCTTTTATTTCTTGTTTGTTGTTGTTTTTGTGGACTAAACCATGTGCATCTTTTAGAGGGGGGGGGGAGGGCCCCTGAAAGACGGTTTAAGAAACTGAAAATACAACACTATATATTTATTCTATGATTGAGCTTTAATGCTAATAACACAACATTTCAAAGTTGCAGAAAAAAAACTTTTGATATGAGGCTTTTTGAGGGCTATCCCCATGCTGGAGGCTTAGTTATTCCCACTACACCCCTCTCTAGCGCTGGTATACACCACATGGATGGATAATGCATAGTTTACCACCCCAGCATAGAATAACAACAAAGCCTGAAGAAATATTTAAAAAAGTAAGTTTTGCAGCAAAGTCCAGTATGTGAGAGCAGCCAGTGGGAAATACTATGCATTAGTAATAAAGAGAATGGAAAGTGGAGTGTGGGTGGTTGGATTAAAAGGGCATCTGGTATCAGAGCAGGAGGTAAATAACCCTGGCTTGGTCCTGTCTGAGAGCAGACCTGTCTCTGCTGTGGCGCGCTCCAGTTTGGAGGGAACAACATGCACACTCCACGCTATGTGGGGAGAATGTGAAAGCGCTTGCTGCCATGGCAACAAGGCAGCTCCACAGTCTCCAGTCCCCATTAAGAAAGATGGGTGGCAACGTGGCTGTAGCTCAATGGTGGTGTAGCATGACACGCTGAAAGAGCCTATTGAAAGCCAGTGAATTCAGCAGTTCATGAAAAGAGTAAAAGGACAGCGAATCCGCCAGGCAGGTGATACTGACCTCACCTCTGTTTTTGGGTGCATGCACTTTTTGAGTGCTGTGTGAGAATATCACATCCTCTGAGCTTTACTGTTTTGATCAATAGGCCTACAGGTTGGGGTTAAAATCTATGAGAGGTTTCCATTGAATCCCAGCTGTGTTGATGAGAGTTAACTGAGAGAGAGTTCAAAATGACCTTGAGCAGTGTCCTTGGATGAAATGTGATTAGAGATGAAATGATTGGTCGGTGAACAAGGGGTTGAAACTTTGAAAAACATCAGTTGTTGTCCTGGTTCTTTTTTTTTTTATTTAAAAAGCTAAATAAGTTTTATTTTAAGGTCAAGGTCTTCATTCAGCCAGGAAATGATTATCTACACAAGCCTATAAAAATGGGCTGTGGTGCAATCTATTTCTAAGACTGTGTCATTTCACATCACAAGTGCTAAGTTTAGAAAAATGTTTTGTTTATTCAAGGTTTGAATGTTTTTCTCATACATAACAAGTGTAATGTGATTCATAGTTGAGGCAGTGTCTGCTTGATGTGAGAGAGTACAACAATCTGTTACATGAAAAACTATTACAAGTACTACTTTCTACATATATCTTGCTATTAAATCACTATCACAATGCCACATGTTTTTCTGTTGCTAACATATTCCACTTATGTGATGAACAGCAAGCAGATCATTCAAATGTTATTCTTCTCAGTCAAATGTCTGTGGTTTTATTGTAAGACGCCATTAAACTGAGTTCTTTAACTCTGTTTCATGTAGATACTGTGAATGTGGTGAAAGCCAAAATCAGCAGAACAAAACAGATTTCATCCTGAGTCCAAGAGCCAAGACTCTTTTCATTCAGCTGAAAATAGCAAGCCACTGCTTACGCACATCTCCAGAACATAGTTTAGGCAACTAAAGGATTGGGTGGGAGTGATTTGTGGAGGAGGAACACAAGCCACTGAAGGGACTCAGTAGCATTTGTTTAAACGCTTGTACCAAATCAATCAAAATGGTAACCAAATGGTGAGAGAAAGAAAGAAACACAGAGCACAGTTTGCAGCCAGGATGGAAAGTTACTGTTGATCTTAGTTTCCAAAAATCTCGACAAGAGATTTGTTAGGCTGTTTAACAGAAATGAGCCAAGAAAACTCCATTAATAACATTATCCATTCGTTTTATAACTTTTAATGCCATTATAGAGTTGCACGTTACAAGTAAACAACATGGATCCATGCTGTTTCTTTCATAAGTGCCCGATTAGTAAGAAACCCAAAGTATAAATGAAATGACCTCAGTGACCTCAGTGAACGCCTGCCCACTCTGGTTCAATACCACATTCACACAACAGAGGGCACTGTATGGACTTCTGGACCTGACAGCTGGTTATATACATTGATTTTTAATGTAAATATATCTTTATCTCAGAATTATAAAAGCAAATGACTTGTGACCCTTTCACATTTCATCTTTATGGTTTTAAAAATCATATGATAACAATATACAGAGACCAATTCAAAACAACTGAGAAGAGCACATCAATCAATCAATCAAACTTTATTTATATAGCGCTTTTCATACATATAAATGCAACTCAAAGTGCATGAAGTGCACATGAATATTGGAGTTCTTCCAGCTTGGATTCTGTGTCATAATACAATATTTAAACATACATCTTCTTAATATGCTACACCATTTACCAGAAAATGTAAAATATTCATAATTTCCCTGTAAATAGTATAATACAGACCGTACAATTGCCTCAGTATGATATTTAATGTTATTTATTTGTATAAAAAGGAGTCAACTATACCTTCCTATATCGGCTTTGTATTACAGAGTTAGTTTGAAGGCTCTTAGTTAATTGTGTAACAAATATGTAATGTACTAAAACCTAAATTTTATGCCATTTTAGGTTTATTTTTAATCTTTTTACAACAAACCTGAAAAAACATTTAGATCGGCCTGCTGCACTCATAATTAGACAATCTAAAGGGTGCAAGGAAAACAAAGCATCTAGAAAAAAGATATGCCCTTTTTCAGCTTGTCCATGTGGTCCAAAGAGCTATTTTAAAGGGACAGTACCATTTATCAATCTGTTTTGTTGTGAGATGCCAAGTGTTGGACATAGAACCTTAACTAGCCAGTAATTTCCTATTACACATTTTAATGCTGCTTTTTTTGTTTTTACCAACAATTATGTATTATGAATGAATGAATGAATGAATGCTTTATTTCGGTTACAAAAAACAACAAAAACAAACAAAACAAAGACAACAAAATAAAATCATGTTTTTTACAAAAGAATCCATCAGACAGCAACCGAAAAAGGAATAGGCTGAAGCCCCACTAAAGGCTTATTTTTGCCTCTCCTGTACCATCTACATGCATATACATTACATTATATACATTACATTAACTGAGTAATTCACATTGTTACAAAACACATGATACCTTAAACTGAAAAATCAAATTCAATCAAATTTCATTGTAACCCTTGATAATTTTAGATTTTAAAGTCTTCTTGAAAACTAACATAGAATTACACTTTATCTTTATTTCATCATTTAGTCCATTCCATAATTTTACACCCAAAACTGACACACATCTGTATTTCAGATTAGTTCATTATAGCCTATGCCATAGTACATTGTTATATAGAAGTGTTAAATTTTGACCATATTTAAACTGTGATTTAGTACATTCTGCGTGATTACAGCGTTGCTGATGAAAAGGCGTTTTTCACTACATCAGGAAAAAATGTTGTGACAGATCTCTCTTTCATTCCTTTGATGTCTGTTAGTTTCTCTGTCTGTTTTAAAGCTCTTGAGAGTGCTGTGTTGAATGTATTGTAAATAATGCAGCTGTTGCCAGGCAAATGTATTCAGTCCAAATCAGTGCTGAAGTGGAACCACGGCACAGTCTCTCTTGACATGAGCAGACTGTCAAAAGTTGTCAAGCAGCTTTAGAGAAGATACCAGGCAAATATATTTTAGGCCAATTTCTACCCCTCAGTTTCTCTTCAGACTTCTATATGCAGCAAATGCACAATCCAAAGCTGTATTACCCAAAAGCAATATGATCTGAGATTGAGGGGGAAAAGCAGAAGGTCTCTGCAGTATCCAGTGCAGCCTCTGTGGTTGTCTTGACAACTCAAGCTTCTTGCCACAGATAAAAAACAGCTTCTCGCTGCCTTCAGCACAAATCTACTGTATTCAAAAACATAAACACATAGAAACCTAACGTTACGTCATAGAAAATGATGAGAATGTCGTACAACTCCTCCTCAAAATGCATACACACTCAAGGTCTCTCTTTGTGCATCACACTTCCTGAGTTTGTACTAGTCACAGCTATTTTTATAACGGGAAAATGAACTTTAGCACATACAGTATACTATTCAGGAAAAGTTTATTCATATTGTACTCACTTTAGAGATGAGTTCATTCATAATTCATTGGCAGTGTCAATAGCAGTACGTCCAAATGGCACAATGTGATGCCCACATAAAGTTTAATAAGGCTTAGGGACCTTATGAAAATGAAAATGGTGAGGAGGGCAGCTGAACTTAATGGCTTCCTTTTCAAAAAGCAAGGCCTTCCCAAGGTTATTATAGTTAACGAAAACTAATGAAATAACGAAAACTAGAATTGAAAAAACATTTTTTAACTGATTAAAAAATGATTTAACTGAAATAAAAATAAAAACTAGAGTTTTTTAAAAAAACGATAACTAACTGAAACTGTATTTTGTGGTTACAAAACTAACTAAAACTAACTAAAATTATAGTGAAAATGTCCTTAGTTTTCGTTTTTGTCAACTTTTTTCATTCATAATTCAGTGTTTCTATTTGAACATGCAACACATGGTGAATATGTTTACTGAGACTGGGATGTTTACACTAGAACCAAAATTCAAAACACCAGAACTGTAAGAGTTAATAACCTTATTGGGGCTGAGATGATAAACCAAAGGAAATAAAGGAAACATTTATTATGACCTCTTTGAATCTGGCACCCAACACATAGCCCATTACAAAAAAAACTAAAACTAATAAAAACTAAACTAAAACTATGCATTTTCAAAAAATAAAAACTAAACTAAAACTAGAAAACTCACTCTAAAAACTAACTAAAACTAACTGAATTTGAAAACAAAAATTCACAACAAAATTAAAACTAAAACTAATGAAAAATCCAAAACTATTATAACCTTGGGCCTTCCCCAGCTTTATTAAACTTTCCAATGGACCCTCCCTCATGAACCTGCCTAGCTTAGGCAAATTAGTACACAAGAAGAGAAACAAAGACACACTGAAGGCTCTTCTCAATGACCTGGCCATCTGGAATGAAGCGGCTGAAGTCCATCTAATCTGCATGTAACAACAGTTTGTATATCCACATTGGCTTCCATTTTTTAAAGACTAATGCAGACTACTGCCACCTGCTGGTATGAAGAGTTATTTTCTCTCACGTAGGCGCAGAGCAAGCATCCTAGTTAGCCGTTAGCTGAAGTCTATTTTATCCTAATAGCTCAAAAATATATAATAATGAAACAGTATTGGTACAATTTGTTTGACCATAAAAATGTAAGGTGCATGAAGAATTTTAAATTGTGTACTGGTTTTAATGCAACAATACATTTTACAATATCTACCAGATTTCACATTAGAACTTATGGCAAATGTAGCAAAAAAAAAGACAAAATGCTTTCTTTTTCCCCTGTTTTTTTAACCCAAGAATTATACTATTCCAAAATAGTTAAGACTACACTCACTGATAAATATTTTCATACAATCCATTATAAACAAAACAGTCACCTGTAAGTCAATATTCAACACTGTGCTCAAATCAGTTAAGATTGTTAATGCATGTAGATAGATAGATAGAAAGATAGATAGAAAGATAGATAGATAGATAGATAGATAGATAGATAGATAGATAGATAGATAGATAGATAGATAGATAGATAGATAGATAGATAGATAGATAGATAGATAGATAGATAGATAGATAGATAGATAGATAGATAGATAGATAGATAGATAGATAGATAGATAGATAGATAGATAGATAGATAGATAGATAGATAGATAGATAGATAGATAGATAGATAGATAGATAGATAGATAGACTTTATTTATCCCAAGCTGGGAAATTACAGTGTAGCAGCAGCATTACATACAGAGACAATAACAACACAATTAAATAATTAAATAAAAAGAACAACCTAGGCATACTTCAAGCAATAAAATATAAAAATACAATACAATACAATAAAATGTAATGTAAAAATAAAAATAAAGTGTCTAAAGAAGGACTATGTATTAAGGAGTGGAATTCCAGTGCAGAATAAATATGAATATACAGTATAAAAATGTTGGTGCCGTGAAACAATAAGGTGCAATAAACAGTGTGCATAAAAACACAAAGTGCATAACGACAGTATGTAATGAACCAGGCTATTTGTTATTGTTCAGTGTGATGGCATGTGGCAGGAAAGATTTTTTGTATCTGTCCCTTTTATGTCAGTGGTATCTGTAGTGCCAAAAGTCTCAAAAGAATAACAAAAACTCAAAGTGTTTGTGAAAAATGTGTGTGAATTTTCTGCAATAATACATGTGTGTGTCCCCGGTGACATCTCCAGTGTTGGAGCAGGAATTCGCCTCGCTCCCAGTCAACAGGTCTCCTCTTCATCAGCAGCCCTCTCCACTCAGGCAGAACCCAGCCAGCCTGTAATTACTGACTCCACTTGAGAGGAATACCAACAGGCACAGGCACACTGGGAGGAACAACAACAACTCTGAGCAGCATTTCACTTCACAGCACCTTTCCACGACTTCAAAACACCTGCAGCCTGCTGCTGTGAGCGTGAAGAGCAGCAGCTACTACCAGCTGCCATTTCACTGCTCCTAATGAATGAATAATGACTTTAAGGACACACATTGTATCATGCATGGAGAATATTTTAGTCCAGTTCAGCCCAGACTGTTTAGCTTATCCCTGTGACCTGTATGTGGCTCTGCTCAGACACAGACACATGGCTGTCAGAGAAAGCTGTGAGCCCTCCATGCTGCCTGGAGATGACTCCCTTGTTAAAAGAGCCAGAAAGGGTGGCAGGAACTCAGGCTGGACACCTCACCAACTCAGTGCCGTATGGCATGCCATGTGGCAGCAAGGAACGGGATTTGTCATGCATAGCATCAAACAACGTGCCCAGAAAACAGGGAATTAAACAGACTGTTTTCACAGAGTTGCAGTGAGGTTACACTCCTCTATGTCTGACCACCTTCTTAACCCATAAGAACCCAGACCCAGTTATCCTTAAAGGAAAGTTATGGGCGATATACCACCATTTCTGATGTTTTTTCAAACTATCCCTAAATGTCAAAGATCTGTGATGTGACATAAACGCTACATTGGGCGCTTATAGTATTTATGTTTATAATATTTCGTATTTTAAAATAAAATAAAAAACGAAACACAAATTTGCTTTTTTCTCTGCATCTCCACAACATCTATCAAAATTGTGACATTATTAGTTCTGTTTAACAACAAATTATTTTTTAGATTTGTTTTTAAGTAGCATAATAATGATAATACGTCGATAACAAATAAATACAAATAACCATGTGTCTTTTTGTTTATCAAAATTGTGACTTTAATTTGTTTAGGAAATATGGTCAGAACAAGTTAAATGCAATACAGGACAAACTATTAAAGGATTAGAATTGTTAAATGGGTTTAAACTTAGCCGAGTAACAAAAAATAGAAGATTTAACGTGTTTGTTACACGGGTGTCACCATGGGTTCTTATGGGTTAATCCAGGGCGATGTATAATTGGAAAAGAACAAAATACCATGGAAAAGATATCTTTTTCTCTCAACCTAAAGTTAGACATATTTATGAAACACTGGGAAAGATGGGTGCAGTTCATCAGACCTTTAAGACCAGATTTTGTAAAGGTAGCAAGCTGAAGAAACTTATAATTTCATTTCTTTCTTTTTTTTGGGTCTCCCGCTCAGTGACACGAATACAACTGAATGATGCCCAACTGCTACAGACATTTATATTTATTTATTCATATAATATAATTATTTTTTGCCTCCATACCCCTCTGGATGTAGATAGTTAAATTGTATGTCTTTGGTTTTGTTTTTTCTTTACATATTCATATTATTAAAAAGGGAATGGACAATGAACATTTGGAACAAGAAGCTATTGATACAAAACCTTTGGCTCTGTACAATTTTGATACCAACAGCTGTAAATCCATTTGTACTTGTCAATTGTTGTGAAATTTCCTAATAAAAAGATAACAACAACAAAAAAAAACAAAGAAAAAGAACAAAATAAGCCATTTGATGGATGGGCCTTACATTTATTTTTACAGTGGCAAAAGCAGGAACCAATTCTCAGCATCATAAGTGCCACAATTCCTATTCATAGAAACAAGGATCTTAATTGTGATTTAAATAACTCAGTAGTGTTTTTAATAACTGATTGCTGCTTGCTAATTCATTTCAAGGGCTGAGATGTTTGTTGCAACATTTCACAATGAAGTCTGTCATAAATTGCAGCAATAATTGTTCCCTTGAGCATTTCTAAAATCTTCCTCCTACACATTCCCTTTGGATACGAGCCAGAGCATGTCGATACAAAAATAGATTACAAACAGGCCTCAACTCCAAATAGAGCCGCGCTCTCTCATCGGTATACAGAGCAGTAATGGTGGTGGGTGGTGGTTAGTCTCTGCCCACACTTTTCTCTTCCTCGATAAAGCCCTTCACTACTATGAGTTATATTATTCCGTCGCCTACAGTAATGGCATGGTGCATGGTGCAGCATGTGGTGGCGGGGGTCGCTCTGTAACCGGGGAGTACCATCTGTGGCTGTCAGCTGAAGCTGCCACTTAGTGGGCCTAACACAATCACCACGTCAACACTTCCCCAACAATTGGAGCTTCAACAGTCCTCTTCCAGTACAGGTGACATGCCAGGGAAGTCAAGAGACGGGAGAAAAAAATGTCTGAAAAGAAAATGATTCAGGCTGTCCCTAATTTTAATCAGGAGCCATTTGTTTTCTGGTAAGATAATTAACTGTGATTGGTTTTTCTGTGATCACAGACAGTTTTAAAATACATTGTATGCAGGTTAACAGTGCTGCAGGCTTATTGTGCATGATGCATCAACCCTAAATCTACACTAGGTGGAGCCAAACTCCTGTAACTAAGCAGAGTATGATCACTGTGTTCTGTTGTACACCACTTTCACCATCTCAGCTTCTGTAACCGAGCAATAACACATTTTAAAAATGCTGAATTTATGGATTGCATGTTTGGTCACAGGGTTAATTTATTATGACATATTTAGCTGTAAAATTAATTTTTCTTAAAAGAATTAGAGTGGAATATATTGACGTTTTTACTTCTGAAGTACAAGAATGACTGTTTCTTAGAAAAACGGACTATGAGTAAGCAATTTGAACAAAATCTTTCGGTGTTAAAAGGTGGCCAGTCAGTGCTGGGTAATGGGGCAGAGCAAACAGGAAACAACAACAACAGCATCAACAACAACAACATAGTGCTTTCAGTGGTCAGGCTACCACATCCTCCCAGGGCTGCTCTACATTTGCTTATTGGGATTTTATAAACGCTGCTGAAGAACCCTGTCTGAAAAGTCAGTCCACGCTTTTTCAAAGGTGATTTTGAAGGCTGTAGGTTATTCAGATCATTTTTTTTACACATCAAACTATTCAGTGAGTCTTGATGCCTTCTGGCTATCTCTTTGACTGATGTACTATTAGGGAATATGGACATAACATAGCCACCTAAAAGGCACAATAAGGATTTTCCTAAAAACAACAACAACAAAGTATATACTTGACTAGATAGAAAAGTACTCCCTTGCAATCATCACTTATGACACACTGTAATTTCTCTTTTCTTCCCATTTTTCTATGTCTAAGATGTTTCTCAGCACCAGCCTTTGGGCACCGAGTGTTCAGCCACCAGCCAATGTGCATGTTAGGAGGGCTGGACTCTAAATATGTAGCAACTACAAGCCAGATAAGCACACATCCAAGAGGAAGCTACGGAATTTGAGGATACAGCACTGTAAAAATCAGGGTTCATACACTTTTTTAGCAATGGTTTTCCATAACCCTTCAATGAATTTCAGTAGCATAGCTCTGAGCAGCTCACGGCTCTGCTCCGCCGTTCTAAAAATTAGCCGGCATCGACAATTAAAGGTAACAAACGTACTCCTAAAACTACAGTATAGGGATTATTATATTATTTTTAATAGGCCTATTTTACACATTCTAAATATTATCCAGCAATATTTCAATGACTTTTCCAAAACCTTATAGAGGATTTTATTTTTCAATAACTTTTCAAGGACCTAGAAATTGCATTTTCAATTTCCATAACTTTTCAAGGTTTTTAATGACCGTACGAACCCTGAAAAATACAAATGTAGCAAGTTAAATTTGAGGTTTGTTTAGTCCAGGGGTGAATGATTCTGGTCACATTGAGCTACGGAGAAGAAGGCAACACTGAATGTTGTATTTTGCGAGCCGCAACAGACAAATACTACTCATTGTGTCTTTAATAAGTAACAAAACATGAGAAGAATGATCAAATAGCAGGAGAACTGCTAAAGGACAGACATCTCAGACATGCAGGGGAATAGTGGTGCTTTCATTTAATCTCCTAAATGCAAAAAAACAGTTAATCACATAAAGTGTGTCATACATTAACTTTCCAGTCACACACATGCTGTTAGAGTGAAAGGAAGAGTGATTGTGATCAGGTTTACATTTCCTTTCAATACATTTAATTGTGCCTTAGAACCACAGCATTTCTGAAAAAGCTGATCAAGAGGCAACACTCCTGCAGTAATGATCAAAAGTCTGAGCATACAAGTCTTAAGACAAAGTTTTAATACAAAGAGATACTGAAGGTATAATCTCATAAATGCATGATTAGCAACTTCAATACGGAGTGACATGAGACATTCGCCCATAATCTGGAAGATTAGTATTTAAAAAGAGGCAAATGTGTTCATGAATTGGTGGCATACACCATTATTATTATTCCTGTCTTCAAAGGAGACGTCAATTTGGCACAGGAACAGTTTCTGAAAGCAGCATGTAGAAATACATGCAGGAATACAGTATGTGTCCAACACAAACCAAACCCAAGTTGTAAGGAACTGAAATAGTTCATACTGATGTGCATCAAACTTTCTGCAACCGTTTTAATGCTCCTGTGTGTTCTGACGATACCTTGAACAGCTGATGTCGGAGTTCTGCAGCCATTTTCTTTAAAAAACACACCCAGTGCCTGCTCAGTATCAATGTGAGACTCTCTTCTTGGTTCTTCTACGTCATCTGAGCCTGGAGCGCTTGACAACAATCGTACCAGCTACCATATCATACACAGTCCTGTTGTGCTGGAAGAACAGAAGTGTGATGAAAGCCGGGAAAAAGAAGGCAATTGAAAAGTTCTTGTTCAAGGCTCGGACAGTTGATCTGCGGAGAGAGACGGAGACGGTTTATTACAATACATAGAGAAGAGATACAGTACAGAAAAGTTTGGACACACCTTCTCATTCAATGCGTTTCCTTTATTTTCATGACTATTGACATTGTGATTCATCAAAACTATTAATGAACACATGTGGAATTATGTACTTAACAAAAAAGTGTGAAATAACTGAAAATGTGTCTTATATTCTAGTAAGCAAAGGGTGGTTACTTTGAGGAATCTAAAATACAAGACATGTTTTCAGTTATTTCACACTTTTTTTGTTAAGTACATAATTCCATATGTGTTCATTCATAGTTTTGATGCCTTCAGTGAGAATCTACAATGTCAATAGTCATGAAAATAAAGAAAAACGCATTGAATGAGAAGGTGTGTGTCCAAACTTTTGGCCTGTACTGTAAACTAGGTAATGTTTGTTATGAAAACTCTGAAATATATATTTATATAGCACAATTTTAGCAAACACAAGGTTTCCAAAGTGCTGCACAAACAATAAATACATAACACAATACAAAGAGATGTAGTAAACAATAGATCAGCAAGATGCAACAAGATAAAGTAACTTAAAAATCCAATAAGATTAAAAATGAGTACTCACGCAGACAGAGAGACATTTGTTGCAGGCACTACTAGCACCCTGTTGGGCTGAACCAGAACTGATGAGTCACAAGTAACAACTCTGAGTCCCACGAGAAACTTCCCTGGAGTGGCTCCTCCTGCTCCCCAAATGCACACGATCTAAAAGTAGAATAGTGTAGGAGCTGTCACTGAACTGCATGAAGGGGCTTTACAAAGTTTACAACGAAACTATTGATAGTTTAGGTCAGGGGTGTCAAACTCTGGCCCGCGGGCCAAATTTGGCCCGCAGTGTAATTTTATTTGGCCCGCGAGGCAATACCAAATTATTATCTTATTATTGTACTATAAAAGCTGACCCGCCGGTATTATACGGCGCATTTACAGCTAATACTACAAATCCCACAATGCCCTGCTGTTGTTTTGGCGCGTCAATCAGGACAGGACCCAGAAACGCTCCTCTGTGACAGTCGTCATAGCAACCTCAAGATAGAGCTGTCTCCCAGCTACCCCTTCCCAAAAATGGAGAAAAGAAAGTCAGAATTTATTAACCTGTTGAAAAAGTTTATTTTGATATTTAAATCAGAAGGATGCAAATAGAAAAGAGGCATACGATTTTTATTTAATTTTTATTTAATAAATTAATGACATTGATGTGTTTTTTATTTGAAATTTGATTTTGCATGTCTGCACTATTTAGTTATATATTGTATGTTTATAAGCGTTGCTGGTTCCATATTTAATGTTAAAGCAAAACATATTTGGTATATATTAAAAGGTTTATTTGTTCAATGTTGGCCCGCGATTTTATTCAAGTTTTAAATTTTAGCCCATTGTGTATTTGAGTTTGACACCCCTGGTTTAGGTTGAGATCACTGTTTTTTCTCCACACTTTCACATGATTGCTCACCTCATAAAAACACACTAATATCCGATACACCAGTGCAACAAGCATCATTTTCTGTAGCTCCTCCATCGACGTGTCCTCGTCTATTTCCTCCACTATGAAATGCATGGCGAACTTTGAAACATCCCTGTAAAACAGATGAATACTTTTTTTTTAGTGACATCAATCCAAAGAGTTTTTTTTTTTTTTTTTCAATTTAAAGGGATTAAAAATCACAGGCCTATTATTATTCATCACCACTGTATACAGAAATGAAAGAAACTCACTTGATTCCACTCAGATGCATAATACTAATGATTATTGTTGCTTTGATGAAAAACAATATGAAGAAATCCACCATCTCAGCCAGGAGTCTTTGGAGAGGTGAAGGAATACTATACTCTCGGCCTGGTGAAAAGTAGCAACAACATTAAAAAAAAGTCAATTAGGAGGTACTGTAAACTATATGACCAAACACTCTAACAATACACCCGTTTGTTATTGTTATTGTGTATATGTTCGGGTCCAAAAACCTTCTCATATGTGCTGCTGCAACAGAGTCCACTCTCCTAGCGAGGCCTTTCTATAAATATAGTAATCAGGCTGCATGGTTTGCATGGCTATTGAACATTACTGTCAATATTGTACATAGCTAGTGCAATATTACAATAACTATATACATATCTAGTTTTGTGTTGATATTTTTGTATTGCACAGATATTGCACATTGGAGTAAATACATTTGTGTGTGTTAAACAGATTATTGTAAATCGCTGTATGTGGTAATATGGAGAACGAGAAAAAATAAATAATATATGTGTGTATGTGTGTGTGCGCGTGTATTTTCTTCTACTCTCATGTGTATATATATATATATATATATATATATACAATACAGGACAAAAGTTTGGACACACCTTCTCATTCAATGCGTTTCCTTTATTTTCATGACTATTTACATTGTAGATTCATCAAAACTATGAATGAACACATATGGAATTATGTACTTAACAAAAAAAGTGTGAAATAACTGAAAACATGTCTTATATTTTAGATTCCTCAAAGTAACCACCCTTTGCTTACTAGAATATAAGACATGTTTTCAGTTATTTCACACTTTTTTGTTAAGTACATAATTCCACATGTGTTCATTCATAGTTTTGATGAATTTACAATTTAAATAGTCATGAAAATAAAGGAAACGCATTGAATGAGAAGGTGTGTCCAAACTTTTGGCCTGTACTGTATATATATATATATATATATATATATATATATATATATATATATATATGACGTGGTGTTTTGGGCAGCGCTCCATTTATGTCATGCTGGTGCTGCAGATTTGACTGGTGATACTTTTACTTAAACCAGGTTATGAATGCAGTACTTTTACTTGTTATAGTAAGAGCATTTTCACAGTGTGGCTTTAGTAATTTTACTGAAGTAAGGAAGCAATTCGTATGGCGTTACGTTAAAAACTCTACCTTAAAATACGATGAATCTGGAGTTTTGGTGTCATCACTTAGTTTTTGGCATTTGGCAACACTGGGTGGTTGGCTGTATGACATTTTGACAACTTGGAGACTAAAAAGGCAACGCAAAGCCGCTATCTGTTACCTGGTCTCAGGGCATTTCCATTCTCCTGCGGCTGCTGAGCGGCCACTGCAGCCCCGCCAGCGGCTTCACCTGGGCGGCTGCTGTGGGAGGTGACTGCAGGTGGATAAGGCGACAGCGGGAGACCAAACGGAGAGCTATACCAGTTCTGGGAGTTGATATCAAGCGCTGTGGTCGACGTCCCGCTGTCTGACTGTAAGTAATAAGGGCAGGACATGGCTGACGCTGCCAGCCAGCTCTGCCAGTTGCCATATCCAGTGTAGTACTGCCACATCCACCCCTGGAGCTTCTCGCAGTATTCTGTTGTGGCGCGGCTTTCATCGGCGTCTTTCGCGCCTTCGACGTTGTCATGGTTACGTATTATTTGTCTTACATTGTCAACTAGTGGCTCAACTGTTTTATCAAAAGGTTTATCCTTTTCCTCGTCGACTTCCATGTTTGTGTTTTCTTCGTCAGCCATGTTTGATGATGGCGACGCGTCACGTATGATGTCACTCCGGAAAATATCAACCGGGCGAAGACAAGTCAATCAAAAAAAAAAGAAGAAGGAAAAAAAGAAGACAAGTCAAATGTAAAATGAGCATTATAATTAGGAAAACCGTACCGTTGGGAAGTATGTTGGATTTAAATATTTATTCGCTGAAGACAGACACACTCGGATAAACTTTTGTCCAGTTCACGACATAATGTAACCCTCACATCTCACCCCCATCATTAGGATATAGTGGTACCGTCCAATAGTTGCCTGCTACAACGACTACCCACCGCAAGGGGACGCCTAGCATTTCTGCAGAATATAAACTGCAGTGGGATTTGGGAGGGTCTTCAAGTTCACATTATGTAATATTGCAAACAAACCAGAAATGCCACAGAAAGCTTGATTGTTACACTATTAATTAGTACTAAAGTAGTAGATATTTTACTTAATTTCATTATAATAAATATTAATATTTCACATGCAGGCTGCTTATCAGGCAGTTTGATACATCACTTTAGGTTCTGGTTACATTTAAGGTAATTATTATTTTTAATGTTTATGGATTAAATGATTAATACATTTAAACTAATATAGAACAATTTATTTTTTAATAATGACAAAAAATAAATGATTTGTTTGTACATTGCCACTGGGTTGTTTCAACAAAGCAGCTAAGTTGAACAGTTTCTAGGAAATCATCAGCTCATGGTGTGATTGTGTTTAAAGAGGTAAAACCAAGGTGGTCCACTTCCCAAAGCCCTTGCCCACACACTAACCCAAGTAAGCTAAATCCTTAACAATAGGGTATTCACAGATCTTAAAGCAGTTTCAGAAAACTGAGCTAACCTGTGTATTTGTACATTTTTTAGTACAATTAAAATTTAACTCTTAACTTCCATGGGTATTTTAATGTATTCAAAAACATTGCGAATTGCAGAATGTATGCCTAAAAAAATGGTGCCCATGTGACATGGTCATTATGTGGCACTGGAGGTAACAGCTTTTCATTAGTCAGCACTCATTGTCTGAGCCACCCCCCGGGACTCAGTCATTCACTAAATCCTGGAAATCTTGCAGAGAATTTGGGCCTCAACCTACTGCCCCAAAGAAACCCTAATTACTGCAAATTATGTGCACTTGCTTGAACTCCTCGTCTGTTCACCCAAGACAAGAGGGGCCTGGCACAAATGAGGTCACTGCTCTGACCCCAAGCAGAGATTTGTCCTTCTCCACCTCCCATTCACCCTCATGAGAGGCCTGCTCTAACATGACATGTTGCTTTTTCTTTGAACAAAAGGCCCCTGCCCATGTCTTACAGCTTAGAAGACTGAATGACTAGGAGTTTTAAAACTTTAGCTGGCCATTGTCATCTGAATGTTGTTACACCAACCAGTACTATGAAATAAAAGATATTGGAGCTCAAAAGTAAATGAAAAGACTGCATTTAGTACACCAGTCTAGTTTGAAATGGTCAGTGTTGTCATTTTTCTGAGTCAATAAACATTCAGTTTGTTGATTTGTGACCTCAGGGAAGTTATACTTCAAGAAAAAAAAAAAAAAGAAAAAAAACTAAGAGGGTTTATTTCAGAAAGCTGGACATCAGCTGCCTCAGCAAGTGTGTATGTGAAAATAAGTTAGGTCCAAAAGGACAAACTAGGTGGGGCATGCAAATATTGACTTCAAAACAACACAGGTGCACCATCAAAATGTGTTTCTCATGCACACAATAATCACAGTTTGCAGAATCACAGTTCAGATTTTATTGGCATGTTTGGCAAAAGCTCAGTGCATTTGGGGTCTTGTATGTAGTCTAAATGAGAGATCTTTAAGCCTTTTCATAGGTCCTCACTGCAACCACATCATCCATGACACATTTCTGTTGAGACAATGTTCAAACGTTAGAAATATCTTATCAAAAGATGCGTTTTTATAATGCAAACATTAGGGATGCACGTGAAACGTATCCACAAATAATCTTAATAGCAATGGATGCTGAGTTAATTACTCACAGCTGTTAGTTTTCCATCCTGAATCTCTCGCTCTAGCGTGGTTGTCTTTCCATCCCAGGTCTGTTGCTGCACCAGTTTGCCATTGTCAAAAGTGATGACGGTCTGAAAATCATGTTTGTCTTGTCAGAACATAAGGAATATAAAATGAGCATGGTGTGTTAAATGATAGTATTGCTCACCTTGGTCTTTCGGCCGTCTGCAGTAGTCTCCTCGAATTCTTCGCTCAGCTTGAACTTGATCTCTGTGGTCTTAAAAGTCGTCTCAGACTTCATGGAAACAAAGCCAGCATCGTCCACGCTGATCACCAGGTTAGGCTTCGCCATGTTGCCCATCTGGCGGGTGGCGAAGCCCACACCTGCAACACAATGATTAATTAATTAATCCTGCTCTGCTAAAAGGGAACATGCTGCAAGATACCTCGCCCTGGCAAAGTAATATAACAATTAACACTAATTGAAACAACCATACCGATTGCTTTCATGTATTCATCGAAGTTCTCGCTGGAGGTGAGAGTCCAGGTTCCGACAAACTGCTCAACCATGATGAAGAGTAATAATCTTAGTCTGCACGCTCTGACAGGATCACCCGTGAAGCACAGATAGAGACTGCCGCTCAGGGGAAAAATTAGACATATTTGAAGGCCGGTGAAAACACGTGCTGCATTCAGGGCCAACCAATCCGGAGCAGGCGCTGGCGTTGCCATGGAAACGGGCGGATTAATGGGCGTGTGTGTGTGTGTGTGTGTGTGTGTGTGTGTGTGTGTGTGTGTGTGTGTGTGTGTGTGTGTGTGTGTTTTTAATCAGATTTTCATGATGTGTTTCCTGAAAATGGACTGAATATGTGAGTTTAGCCCAGGTCTGCTGACTGCAGCATTAGTAGAGGTGAACAAAGGTTTGATTGGATGTAAAAGTACTAATACCACACTGAGACAATACTCCTCTTTTACAAGTTAAAGTCCTGCATCCAAAACTACAAGTACAAAAGTATCAGCATCAAAATGTACTTCATACTCATGCAGAATGGACCCACTCAGACTGATTTATAGCCTATATTATATGACTATTATTATTATTTATGCATTTATGTTAGCACCGTTTTTTTTCTTAATGTAGAGCTCATTTTAGCTACTTAATATTCTTTGAGGTCTAATTAAATCACTTCAAATTGATCATGTTTTCATGTTCAATCTTCACCTGAAAAGTAACTAAAGCTGTCTGTTAAACGTAGTGGAGTAAAAAAAATCACTATTTGCCTCCAAATGTAGTTAAGTAGAAGTATGGAGATTTATAAAATGGAAATATTCCAAGTTGGTCAAAATTGTACTTAGTTACATTCCACTGTGTAGAAGGAAAGGTGCACTTTTTTCTTCCATAATTGAACATTAACAAACATCATTATCAGACAGATACATGCTTTATCATGCAAATAAATGTAATTTATGTTTGTTTAGGTTAAATAGATGAATTAGAAAACAAAATTAATGAAACAAATAAAAAGTGTTTATCAAATACTAAAATGTATCTTAAAATAAACAATAGTACATTCAAATTATATTATTTAATTAGATTGAATGTTTTTTTTTAAATAAATATATAAAATGTCTTTCAAAAAGCCACTTTTTCGGCTTTTTGGCTTTTTACTGGTGAAAAATAAAAAATAAAAGAATAAATATTACATTCATATGTACTTTAATGGCTTTCGCAACACAATGCAATTTGTTTCACAACAAATGCTTGTATATCTGTCTCAAATGTCTCATATCACATCACCTTCTATCAATAAAAAACCCCACAGCTTTTCTTTGTGAACGGTGAAACTGGTTTTGACCAGTAGATGGCGCCAGCAAAATGCAAATAAAATAGTTTTTATACACTGAAAAGAGTGATTTTGACCCTTAGTTAATGTTGCATATATTATTGAAGCATATTTTAATAGAAATTATGTGTTATTTAACTCCACTTATAAAATACATGTAATTTCAACATATAATGTCAGAATTATGACAATCTTATTTTATTTAATTAAATGTAGCTCGAAAAAATTAACCAATTAACATTGGTGGTCTACACATATTGTGGTTCTCTGTCATGTATGATAACTAAAAAAATATTTAATTAGAATCAACTTAATAAAAAAGGTACAATTTAAACATTTTAATTGATTTTAAAGAGTACAATATATTTAAAAAAACATACACAATCTATTTAAGTTCATTTAAAGTGCGTTTAATTGGATTTACTCAGAAAATTTGAGTAAAATGAACTCAAAATAATTGAGAAAGAATTACATAATATGTATATTTTTTAATTTACTTAAAATGTATAACTCCAGTCAACATAATAAAAATATCTAGATTCAGATAAAATTATTTCGTGCAACCATTTGTCTTATAATAAAATTATGTTCATTCAACAAAACATTTTTTTGAGTGTAGGTTATGTTCATAACTGAGCATTTTTAGAGCATTTGAAAAATATGTAAGTGCTGAAATGGATCTGCAAATTAAATTAAAGTCTAACATTAGTCATTGTATTGTAGGTTCATTCCTTGTGTATATTTTTTTTTTTTTAGATTATTTTTTTTTGCATTTTACATGCTTTATTGAAAGCGAGAGACAGATAGAAAGGGGGTGACAGAGGGGAGAACATGCGGTAAAGGGAGCTCAGGCTGGATTCGAACCCGGCTCCACCACAGCGAGGACTGTGTATATTTTCCTTGTGTATATTTTCAACTTTATTAGAGCATGTACAATAAATTACATATACAGGTTCATTGCTTGACATAAACTATATTAGACTAATTGTAAAGGTTAGGTATAGTCCCCAAAACTGTGCTTCAACACTGTAGCAGAAAAACAATCATGTATCAGTGGATTTGTGTCCTGGAGTCAGATTTGTCTTGCACTGCCTCCCGATGGTTTCAATAATACATTACAATAGGCCGTATTTGAGGCCTTTAAAAAAATGACCAAAAATACTAAACATACCAAAGGCAAGTATGTTAAATGTGCATTTGAGAGAAGCAAAATGAAAATTAATTGTTCTGCTGTTTGAGTAGCTGTCCATCAAGGCTTTTCTATAAGACTCAGTGGCGGTTCGAGACCAGTTTTACTGTGGGGGCCAAGGAGGGGCCAGTGTTTAATCAGAGGGGCACATTAGCACATGAAAATATGGCAAAGATGATATTTAAGCATTCAAAATCTTTGAATGTCTTGAAAAAGACACAAAATGACCAAAAAAGACACAAAATGAGAAGACAGAAAAACAAAAAGAAAAACCACAGAAAACATAAAAATGACAAAAAAAGACAAAAAATGACCAAAAAAAGACAAAAAATAACTAAAACAGACACTAAAAAGACACATAAATGACACCAATGACAAAAAAGACACAAAATGACCAAAAAAAAATACACAAAATAACTAAAAAAGACACAACAACAGACACAAAATTACCAAAAAAAGACACAAAATGACTTACAAAGACATGTAAAGACATGAAAAGGATTCAAAAATGGACAAAATAGCCCAATAAGACTCCAGAGAGTTAAAATATTATACAACGTACACATTCTGGGTTCCCTTTGTGTACAATGAGATAACAAAAAAAAGGTTAGAATTGTTCCATTGTTCATCGTTGTCCTTAACAAGGGGTCAACAAGTACAGACTGTGCTGATGTCTGAAACATGAGATTTGCCTGAGATTTGCCTTACATGAGAAAGCCATTACATGCAGACAGTTTTGTTTATCAATTTAATAAAATCAAGACAAGCAGCCATTAAATCATTTTTTTTTTTTTTACATTTGGGTCACCTTTTGATATAGTGGGGCGGATTAGCTGAACAATCGTTCACTTTGTGATAAAAGCATGAAATTTGGTAGATGTGTTGGTGAATATGTTTCAAACAAATCTGGATATTGGGCCACCTCAAAAGCGCCCCCTAGTGGCCGTGGCAGGCATTTGTTATACGAATAAATCAATTATGAATAAAAACTGCCCTTTTAATAATACCAACTGGTCATGAATTGTATATTGTTGGAAAGCCTGATTAGTCACCTTTACAACGAGGTACAGCTTGTAAGGATCGTGCATTCATGGAATGAGCAACGGGGCTAAACGTGTGGGTAGCACCCCCCAAAAATGTGCATCCCCTGTGGGGCGGATTAGCTCAATAAATCACAAGAATTGTTTATTTTGTGATAGAAGCACACAATTTGGTGGATGTGTTGGTGGATATGTTTCAAACAAATCTGTATATTAGGCCATCGCAAATTCTCCCCCAAGTGGCCATAGCAGTCATTTTCTTCGTTAAAATTACTAAAAATATTTAAATTATTTCTTAAAATATTTAAAAAATGTAAACTAAATATACAAACGTAAATAAAAAAATGTAAATACACATATTAAATTAACAAAAATCCAGTTAGACACTCTTTCAGTTATTTTTCCTGCCCCACCACAATCGGGCTAGCCATCGAGCTAGCTAGCAAATGAGCTAGCTAGCATTTGCTTCCTGGGACAATCAGTGCAATGGACTGTCCATCAAGGTATGTCTAAATATTTTATTTCACCTGTTATAATCATGAATAAAATATGCTATGAACATCATAAAGGCTAATAGTGGGGCGGATTAGCTGAACAATAGTTCATTTTGTGATAAAAGCATCAAATTTGGTACACTCATTGCTGAATACATGTTTAATGAATCTGGATATTGGGCCATCGCAAAAAAAAATTCTGATGGCTGTGGCGGCCATTTGTAAAATTGGCCGCCGGTGGTTACTGGCGTGGAATGCTTTGCCTACCCTACAGCTGCTGTTTCATGTTTTCAGCACCACAAATATAATTTAGAGACATGTTAAAGTGACAAAAGCTTTATTACAGTCTAATAGAAAAGAACATTAACTTTGTATAACATTTTATTAGGTCTTGATATTCCCATTCACAGGCTACGGCCTCCTCTTTGGCTTGTATTCTTCTGTTGCTCCTTAAAAAGAAAAAAAAATTCAATATTGTATGACCTGCAACAATAAAAATAAAACACATTTAGACAGAGAAAAAAATCATACATTTTAAAAATTCTACTAGGGTTACTTGTAGCAGTTTACTCTTTCTGGCAAAATCCTTGTACTGAGGTGTGTGACTTAGTCAGGCGGCTTAGCCAAATAAAGGGGACACGCCAGACAAAAGCACCACATTTTTTCCACATACTCTCTATCATTATAGGTTTCAATTTTTAGTAGGAGCCACTTCATCAAGATTGCGGTGATGGCAGCCATATAAAGTCTATGAGAAATGCTATATCTTCCAAGGCACTTAGAAGGTTAATCTTGGTGTCAAAATATACATTTTCTGGGTCCAGGAATCATCTAAAGCTATTGAGAATATCACTAGATGATTATTTGATCAAATAGATATGTTCTTTTTCACTCAGACTGGGCAACTCGCTTCAAGTGCTGCAGCAGGGAATCCTGAGTTGAAAATGTTTGGAATCAATGCTCACGGGAGAGTGAGGATTAGCTGCCATGTACACTGCTCAAAAAAATCAAGGGTACACTTTCATCTCATGTCAGATCTTGATCAACAAATTATTTACAGTGACTCATCTAGTGATATTCTCAGTAGCTTTAAATGATTCTTTGACCCAGAAAATGTATATTTTGACACCAAGATTGACCTTCTAAGTGGCTTGAAAGATATATTGGTTCTCATAGACTTATGGCTTATGGCTTATATGGCTGCCATCTCCGATCCGCAATCTTGATGAAGTGACTCCTACCAAAAGTTGGTCCTAAGCCGCCTAACTGTGATGGAGTTATAAAATACATTTTTTTTAAAAAGAACCACATGGGCAAAGGAGACATATGACATATAGTGTATGTGTTCGTGTGTGTGTGTGTGTGTGTGTGTGTGTGTGTGCAGAGAGAGATGTCCACATTCCACAGGACATAATTTAACAGTGTCTTATTAAGCTTTCACACCCAACAGCCACTGATACATGTTCCAAGCTAACTAGCTAGCTTAAGTACCTATTTTTGCTATCTTGCTAATTTACTTTTCCGCCAAGGCCCATGATGATTATTTTTCTCTTTAGCCTTTATGATGTTCATAGCATATTTTATTCATAATTATAACAGGTGAAATAAAATATTTAGACATACCTTGATGGACAGTCCACTGCACTGCTTGTCCCAGGAAGCAAATGATAGCTAGCTCATTTGCTAGAGAAAATGACTGCTATGGCCACTAGGGGGCGAATTTGCGTTGGCCTAATATACAGATTTGTTTGAAACATATCCACCAACACATCCACCAAATTGTGTGCTTCTATCACAAAATAAACAATTCTTGTGATTTATTGAGCTAATCCGCCCCACAGGGGATGCACATTTTTGGGGGTTGCTACCCACACGTTTAGCCCCGTTGCTCATTCCATGAATGCACGATCCTTACAAGCTGTACCTCGTTGTAAAGGTGACTAATCAGGCTTTCCAACAATATACAATTCATGACCAGTTGGTATTATTAAAAGGGCAGTTTTTATTCATAATTGATTTATTCGTATAACAAATGCCTGCCACGGCCACTAGGGGGCGCTTTTGAGGTGGCCCAATATCCAGATTTGTTTGAAACATATTCACCAACACATCTACCAAATTTCATGCTTTTATCACAAAGTGAACGATTGTTGTAAAATATTGAGCTAATCCGCCCCACTAATAATAGTTAGTGCTTTCTTTTATTGTTATTAGTTTTTCTTTTCTTTTAAAATGAATGATAGCATTATAATAATTTATTGTAAATATTGCTTTCCTTACTGTTATCTTTTTTTTTCTAACGCTTGCTTTGGCAATATGTACAGTGTAACGTCATGCCAATAAAGCCAATTTAAAGGAATGATCGGAGATGCTGAGAGAAGATCAGATGCAGATCAGATGAGCACCCTGTGATATCTCCTCAGAGGATTAAAATGAATTCAGTTGTTACTTCCCCGTCTCACTGCCTCCCACCATGTAATACCTTCACATTTAGCTCTAAAAAACCTCTTTCAGACATTATTTGGAAGCAAAGAGATGCTTTATGAAACAACTACAAACTGATTTGTCACTATCTGCAACGTAATCAAAGGTTGTTCAAACATGGAAGGCTACAAACAAAAGTCAGGTTGTTACTCTTGCAAGTGGTGCTCTGTGTCTGTATTCAGGACATGGACCTTGTTCAATCATGTAATACTGCTCTGATATTAAAAACTATAGGAACCCTTTTTATTCAAGAACCAGGAAGACCAGTTCTTGAGTCTCTTTGTGGTTGTTTTGCATCATTTTAGTTGTTTTGTGTCTCTTTTCAGTTGGTTTGCATCTCTTTATAGTAGTTTTGTGCCTCTTTGTAGCCAGTTTGTGGCTATTTCTGGTCGTTTTCCCCCTATTTTTTAGTTATTTTTGTCTCTTTTCAGTTGGTTTGCATCTCTTTATAGTAGTTTTGTGCCTCTTTGTAGCCAGTTTGTGGCTATTTCTGGTCGTTTTTCCCCTATTTTTTAGTTATTTTTGTCTCTTTTCAGTTGGTTTGCATCTCTTTATAGTAGTTTTGTGCCTCTTTGTAGCCAGTTTGTGGCTATTTCTGGTCGTTTTCCCCTATTTTTTTAGTTATTTTTGTCTCTTTTCAGTTGGTTTGCATCTCTTTATAGTAGTTTTGTGCCTCTTTGTAGCCAGTTTGTGGCTATTTCTGGTCGTTTTTCCCCTATTTTTTAGTTATTTTTGTCTCTTTTCAGTTGGTTTGCATCTCTTTATAGTAGTTTTGTGCCTCTTTGTAGCCAGTTTGTGGCTATTTCTGGTCGTTTTTCCCCTATTTTTTAGTTATTTTTGTCTCTTTTCAGTTGGTTTGCATCTCTTTATAGTAGTTTTGTGCCTCTTTGTAGCCAGTTTGTGGCTATTTCTGGTCGTTTTTCCCCTATTTTTTAGTTATTTTTGTCTCTTTTCAGTTGGTTTGCATCTCTTTATAGTAGTTTTGTGCCTCTTTGTAGCCAGTTTGTGGCTATTTCTGGTCGTTTTCCCCTATTTTTTTAGTTATTTTTGTCTCTTTTCAGTTGGTTTGCATCTCTTTATAATAGTTTTGTGCCTCTTTGTAGCCAGTTTGTGGCTATTTCTGGTCGTTTTCCTCTATTTTTTAGTTATTTTTGTCTCTTTTCAGTTGGTTTGCATCTCTTTATAGTAGTTTTGTGCCTCTTTGTAGCCAGTTTGTGGCTATTTCTGGTCGTTTTCCCCTATTTTTCAGTTATTTTTGTCTCTTTTCAGTGCGTTTGCATCTCTGTATAGTAGTTTTGTGCCTCTTTGTAGCCAGTTTGTGGCTACTTCTGGTCGTTTTCCCCTATTTTTTTGTTATTTTTGTCTCTTTTCAGTTGGTTTGCATCTCTTTATAGTAGTTTTGTGCCTCTTTGTAGCCAGTTTGTGGCTATTTCTGGTCGTTTTCCTCTATTTTTTAGTTATTTTTGTCTCTTTTCAGTTGGTTTGCATCTCTTTATAGTAGTTTTGTGCCTCTTTGTAGCCAGTTTGTGGCTATTTCTGGTCGTTTTCCCCTATTTTTTTAGTTATTTTTGTCTCTTTTCAGTTGGTTTGCATCTCTTTATAGTAGTTTTGTGCCTCTTTGTAGCCAGTTTGTGGCTATTTCTGGTCGTTTTCCCCTATTTTTTTGTTTTTTTTGTCTCTTTTCAGTTGGTTTGCATCTCTTTATAGTAGTTTTGTGCCTCTTTGTAGCCAGTTTGTGGCTATTTCTGGTCGTTTTCCTCTATTTTTTAGTTATTTTTGTCTCTTTTCAGTTGGTTTGCATCTCTTTATAGTAGTTTTGTGCCTCTTTGTAGCCAGTTTGTGGCTATTTCTGGTCGTTTTCCCCTATTTTTAGCTGTTTTTTGTCTCTTTTCAGTTGGTTTGCATCTCTGTGTAGATGTTTTGTTCCTCTGTGTAGATGTTTTGTTCTCTTTGTGGTTGCTTTTAATCTCTTTGTTGTAGTTTTGTACCTCTTTATAGCCATTTGAGCCTCTTTGTGGTTGTTGTGTGTCTCTTTGTAGTGATTTTATATTTCTTTGTGGTCATGTTAGGTCTGTTTGTGGTCAGTATGAGTCTCTTCAAGTGACATTTTGTAGGTGAAGGCCAGGTGGGGTCCCAGACACTTCGGACCCCTGAGCCTGTACCCAGTCGGCCGTTCAGTAATCTATCCTTGCCTCCACCCACCTTAACCTTAGCTAAGGTGTTGGAAACGTCAATGAGTTCAAACTGATAGAAGAGCCTTAGATCTATGCGGCTCAATGAGTATCAGTGTGCTTTGATGAACTTGTGTTAGACTGAAAGCTCAAAATAATGTGAAACACTGCCGAGATCTGAGTGTGTGGATATCTGTTCTATCAGTCTATCATAAGCTGAAAATAGTTCAAACAGAAATAGCAAAGCTCTTTCAGTTATATAATAAGTAAGCATAATAATTAGGGAGCTGCTGACAGTTACTATGGGTGCAGTGAAATGTCCCCCAAGAGCCCATTTTTATCCTGTAAGAAGAAGAAGAAGAAGAAGAAAACCTGTTTGTTTGCAGCCCAAAATGAGTTACTATGGCACCAAGTTCTGCATGCCATCATCATTTATTCCTAGAGTTTCTAGCTTTAGATGAGAGATGAGATTAATATTAATTAAAATGTCATGGTATAACATACGTGTCAAGCCTTTTGAGGTGGATTCAGCCTTTTATCGCAGCAGATGCTTGATGTATAATGCAAAATCAGAGAAAGTGGAATCAATGCATGGCATATAGAAAGGCCGTAATGAGAATGTCACATGGCTGCAATATTTGATTACATGGTCCAAATGCATTAATTATTCATTAACGTCCATGACAGGCAATAATGATGTGATAGTCAAGGAGGCCCGGCTGTGATATATCATGGAATGTTGTTTACCAATCCAATAAGCCGATTACTTGTTGTTCTGTCACCCGGGGGTTTTCTGCGCACATACAGGTGTCTTCCAGCAGGCGCAGAGCCCATCTAATGAACATGAACTCTCACTGGCAGCCTCATAGAAGTCCTTTCCTCCTGGTTTTCATCAACACTTCAGCCCCCATTGATGGGAGAACAGTGGCCATGGACAAAAGCTGTATATACTGTACAAACACAGCTCTGAGCGGCAGCACACTGACTCATTCTTCAGTGTGTGTGAGAACGGAGGGGGACCCCTTTCAGCTCCTTTGTGTTGGTGTCTGTCAACAGTGTAGTTGGAGGCAGAGCCCATTGTGGCGGCCAGTGTTTCGTATTGACACAGGGCCTCGCTCAGCTTGTTCCCAGGGTCCAACCTGAGGACTCATGAATAATGGAGAGAGGATCCTCAGGGCCAAGGGGAGTTCGCAAGTCTGACTGGGCTCGTTATAAACCTAAACTACAGCTTTATGTGCTGGCAGGTAAAACTGCGGTCACCGCTGATCATGTTGGCGGCGAACTTTGCTGCAACTCTCTGCAGCCAATGATCTGACACGGTGAGAATCTGGAGGAGTGGTGCTTCATAAAGGTTATTATAGTTAACTAAAACTAACGAAATAACGAAAACGAGAATTGAAAAAACATTTTCGATAACTGAAATAAAAATAAAAACTAGAGTTTTTAAAAAAACGATAACTAACTGAAACTGTGTTTTGTGGTTACAAAACTAACTAAAACTAACTAAAATTATAGTGAAAATGTCCTTAGTTTTCGTTTTTTTCCAACTTTTTTCATTCATAATTCAGTGTTTCTATTTGAACATGCAACACATGGTGAATATGTTTACTGAGACTGGGATGTTTACACTAGAACCAAAATACAAAACACCCAGAACTGTAAGAGTTAATCACCTTATTGGGGCTGAGATGATAAACCAAAGGAAATAAAGACAAAATATTATTATGACCTCTTTGAATCTGGCACCCAACGTATAGCCCATTACAAAAAACTAAAACTAATAAAAACTAAACTAAAACTAAGCATTTTCAAAAAATAAAAACTAAACTAAAACTAGAAAACTCACTCTAAAAACTAACTGAATTTGAAGAAAAAAATTTACAACGAAATTAAAACTAAAATTAATGAAAAATCCAAAACAATTTTAACCTTGGTGCTTCATAAAGGACAATATACAGAAAAGGGAACATGAAATTTAAACAACACATTTCCAAATCATGCAAGTCTCTTTCACTTCCTCATATTCTTTAAATAACTGAAATTGTATTGCATTCCCCACTTTTAAGCTTTAAAGTCAAAGCAGGGGATACATTTCTCATGTAAGCCTTCCAGCAGTGTCTTTCATGTAGTTGAGACGTGTCTACTATTTAAACCAAAACCCTCAGACAATTTAATAATTTTTCGCTGCTTCCTGCTGGCTTGTCCAAGACCCCAAAAAGGTGTTTAAAGGAAAACTTAAAATGGCCATTTGCACATCAGTTACTTACAAGTGTTACCTTGTTTTCTTGAAGAAAACTTAGTTTTTCTCACATGCATCCACAGTGAACAGAGAATCCAAAGTTCTTGTTGAACTGAAGTAAATAAAAGTTTAACAACAGCTTCCATTTAGAAACTCACACAACCAAAATCTTAAAATGCTTTCACCACTGATGTCTGATGCCTGCGGAGGCGTGCAAAATGGATGTTTTGTTGAATACAGCCCCTATTTACTTCATTTCATCAAGTATTTTTAAATCCTAAGAAAACTATATTTTCTTCAAGAACTCGAGGTAAAACAGTATAAGTAACTGACATGTGAATGGTAATTTTAAAGGAGAAGTAGTCCCTTTAAATTGATGTTAGTCGTGATTTTTCATTCAAAACATTTTTACATTTACATTTACATTTAGTCATTTAGCAGACGCTTTTATCCAAAGCGACTTACAGGAAGAGTAAAAGCAAACAATCAAGGTATACTGCAATAAGAGCTATTAGTGCAGTAATAAGTGCTAGTGACAATTCTTTGAGGAGTAGAATTATCGTGTGGTTTAGGAGAGAAGAGAACTCCGATGGCCGGGAATTAAAATGTTCTCCAATTAAAATGTTTTTCATGCTATCTCTTGTACTGCGTCAGATTTAACCAATAAAAAAGCCATGCCGTAAATACAGAACAATAACAAAGTGAAGAAATCAGTTTTAAAGGTCTGTTGCACTGTTGGAGGAAAAAAATATAGAACCATAAAGTAAAAAAGGATGATTAAAAAGGATTGTTAGCCTCATAGCATAATTTGCCAAAGTCATTTTTTGGCCAAATTGTGATATCTGCCTAACTTTACTCTCCTACCACTGCTGCATCTTTCTGCCTTATTGCCTATGTTCTCAACCAGTCAATCAGAACACTTGTTAGAGTCCAAAATCACTTTCTGCCTTAGTCATCTCTGTGACTTAGACATTTTTGCTGCTGCATACAAACCAAACTACATTATTTCTATGTAAGAGAAAAATTGCCATATTCTGCCTAAGTCACTTTTATCTGTTATGAAATCGATGTGTTTAATTTTTTATGCAAACTTGTTCACACTTCTATTTGAACTTACTGTTACAATATCAATTAAAAATACCAATGGGCTTACTAAAAATTGTGTTTTTTCTTGTTTCCCGAAAACTTTCAAATACGACTTAGGTAAATATGCTATGAGGCTAACGATATGTTTAAGTAAGTTTGTTGTTTAAGGGGACAGACAGAATTGGTTGTGCACCACAGGCACCAGTTCAGCTCTGGTTCCCAGCAGGTCGCTACCATCTGCTGAGAAGCTCACACGACCTGAGTGTCCTGCCCTCTCTTCTCTGCCTTTTTACATGGCTGCTGGATGAGAGGGAACCAGAGTAGGCGATCATTCTACACAGCCAGGATGAAGAGTGTCTGTGTGTGTGTGTGTGTGTGTGTGTGTGTGTGGCGGAGGTCAGAGAGGTGCCTCTTGCTTGTGTGCTTTGAGCTGTTTCATGCTTCCTGCTTTGATCTTCTCTCTCATCCCTTCATCCCACACGCTCCCTGCGCCTCAGGCTTCTGGTTTGCAGCACACCGACGGCGGGGCTGGAGAGGGAGGTGGAGGGAGGTGGAGGGAGGTGGGGGGGAGGTGGAGGGAGGTGGAGGGGGTGACTGCCTCTCACAGAGACTCTGCTTGTTCTGTCAATAGAGGGAGAGGTGCAGGGAGAGCTGGCCATGGGGCACAGCCAGCGGGTGCAGAGGGCAGTGGGCGGAGGGTTCACCAGGAGCTAAAGTGATGCATACTGTACAGCTCTCTGCTCCTCTTTCATGCTCTCTTAGATCCCCCAACAGTGGGCTGGAATTCTTGTGTGAAAAACAACTGCCGCAGTGATTAGAAGGCGGCCTCCCGACCCCTTACAACATGGGAAAGTGCACCCCTCAGCTGGTCGTTATATAAAGCCTGAGAGTCATGAGAATCCCTGATAAATCACTTGGCTCGAGGCCTCTCATGTCTCTCTGCATCTAACATGGAACGATTACTTCCTATTTTCTATATAATATGCTTTCCGCAAAAGCTTTTTATAGGCTGTGATCATGTTCATGCTTGTGTATGTGCCATGTAATCAGTATGGCAAGATATTAGTGGGGCAGCATGACAGGCATCATGTGAATATGTGTCAGAAAAAAGCTATTTTATCTCTTCCCTGTGTCCCCCCCAGAGCCTGATAATCCTCATGTAACCCCTCACACACACACACACACACACACACACACACACACACACACACACACCCCACCTGCTGAGCGGAGACTGGGAAACACAAAAGCAGAGGCACAGAGCAGAACCCCTAATTGAAGATTAATTGGAAGGGGGGAGCACTTACCTTTATTTAGACATGTGGTAAGTGTTAGGCTGTGATAATTAAGTCAACCATCTCAGCAGATGACTGCACTTAATATTTCATGACACACTTTGAGGGAGGGGGTGTTTCAGGGGGGCTCTGCAGCCAAAGATTCTTTTCAAGACAATGACAAAGATCATAAATATCTGAGACATGTTCCGGGTAAGGAGACAGTTCCTCTTTAACCTTTCCTGCCCATTCAAATCATCTTTAAGTCAAATGGATATGTGATTGTGGTGTGTAGTAAATAGCAGTAGAAGCATCAAGTGTAATATGTCAGTTCAAATCTGTTTGTTTTCTTGTCTGATCTGAGGGTCAAAGGACAGATGGCATCATATGCTGTGCAGACTGTAAAGCCCTTTGAGGTAAATTTGTGATTTTGGTTTATATAAAGTGAATTGAACTGAAGAAAGTTTAAATAGTCAAACAAATGTTGCCAGAAAAAGAGAACATACTTGTATTGTTGTCAGAATTTAAAAGATGTAAATGGGAAGGCCACTTCAACCCCAAATCAGAAAACACATTTTTATACCTTGATATGATCATTTCCTGTAAGAATAACCCTAGAAATAAAATAGTTCCAACTTGAAACTGCTCCCAACAAGGACTGTGGATTATCTGGAGGAATCTGGTCATGGTTTCTGGAAAGAGTCATTGCTGTTGAGTATGTAAAATGTCGTTTTTGCTCCTTTGAGAACCATATATAGTTATATATATATATATAGTTCCATTATATTAGAGAGACGGCAGACATCTCTATAGTGGAAATCTGCAAAACTTGCCAATACACATCAAAACAATCTGTATAGTTTAAGCACAACAGGTAAAACGAAAATGTGTATTTTTACTTTTTGTGTGAACTGTCTCTTTAATGAAAACTATCTATAAATACCGTTAAAAATGACATTCATAATCACCTTTTAACTCAATAAGGACATGTGATGAATATTTTTTTAAAAGAGTGAAAAAAAGCTTAAATAAAATGCACAAAGCTTGTGGATTATAGAGTAAAAATAATGTATAGAGACAGATAGAAGTAGCGGTGGAATTAACAGTAGGACTTGGTGGGATTGTGATGCATGTTTGTGTGAGTGGGAGAGAGAAAGAAAGAGTAAAGGGGCTGTGCTAACAGGCTTTCTGCAGATCACTGGCAGTTTGACTGCAGTGGAGAGTAATGGGGCTGGCAGGGCGGAATCAATTACTGGCCACAACAGATTTTCCCACAGGTCGGAGCTTGGGAAAGCAGTACTTTACTGCAGCGCAGACAGCTGGCACAGAGCATCCACTGGGAAAGGAGCCGGCTCGCAAAAAAAAAGGCAGCTTTTTTTTTTCTTTTTCTTTTTTTTTTTGATAAACTTGTGACACACCATAAATTGACTCTTTTCTGTTTCTCAGTTCTGAATAAAAAAATATAAGTTGTTATAGTCACTGCTCATCAGATTCTATTTCTAATTGTTTCAGGCAGAAATTAAACCGCACACAAAAGACCTTGCCCTCGGTGTCTGAGGTTATGTAAAGAAATAATTCATACCATTAAAATTGACCTTCAGAAACAGGGCGACTAATACATGGATTTCCTCTGCAGTGACCAATCATGTCACACACACACACACACATTCTTGTACTTCCATCTTTGTGAGGACCCTCATTGGAACAATGAATTCCCTAACAAGGTTATAATAGTTTTGAATTTTTCATTAGTTTTAGTTTTAATTGGGTTGTGAATTTTTCTTTTCAAATTCAGTTAGTTTTAATGACGTGTCTGAGTGAGTTTGCTAGTTTTTAGTCTAGTATTTATTTTTTAAATGCTTTAGTTTTAGTTTAGTTTTTATTGGTTTTAGTTTTTTGTAATGGGGTATTTGTTGGGTGGGAGATTAAAAGAGGTCACAGTAAATTTTGCCTTTATTTCCTTTTATTATCCATCTTCATTATGTATGAGAAAAGTTGACAAAGACAAAAATGAAGGACATTTTCTCTATAGTTTTAGTTAGTTTTATAATCACACAATACAGTTTCAGTTAGTTATCATTATCATGTAACCTTTAACCCTTAAAACAAAGTCTGAAATCTCAAAAAAGCCTTTAAGGAAGTGAGGACCGGCCGAAATGTCCTCACTTTGCAAAAATGTCCTCACAATGTTGGTTAAAAACGTGTTCCGGTCCTCACTATGTAGGAAGTACAAGAACACACACACACACACACACACACACACACATCAGAGAGAATTGTGTCTAGCTTGACTCAACTAATAATTCATATGGCCTGTGCCAGGGTGCTTCCCCTTGCGTGATGTATACCAGGAGATACATTTCAATTAGTGCCCTGAACACCCCCCACCTTGCCTCACACACACACGCACACACACACACACACACACACACACACACTCCATTGATATGCAAACAATGTTTTTCCTGTGGCAACACAATGTGTGGCCTTAAAAGTAGCTCGCTCCGCAGTCCTCCTTTCTCTGTGTGGACATCACGTGCTGTCTCCTGTTGCGCTTATTTGGGAAACCAGTCTTGTGATCTGCCTTCCCTCTATTGTGGACTTGCATGTGTTAACTGGTAATGGGCTGCATACTGGTAAACCTTATGAACAATATAATTGTCAGGGGCCATTGTGAAGGAGTGTGCGCCATTGTGGATAATGAAATAATAATTTTTTTGTGCCTCAGGTCATTCACATTTATTCAAAACCAGGTGACAAGGCTGTCCTTATCAGAGTTCAAAGTTGTGCTTGAATCTTTTCTAATGCTGTTCATGCCCTGTAATTAACTCAAAGCCCTGTCATTAGCAGCCAGTGCTGAGATCCTGGTGTCAGTAGTATGACCTGAGGAGCTGTCTTCAGTAAAGGAGATTTTTTTTTTTTTAAGTTCCTGCTAAACAAAGAAACAAGGAAGTAGACATATCCTCCCTGGCTTTACCTATCCCAAAAGCACAGGGAGAATGGATGCCAACAAAGACAGGAAAGTAAAGAATGAGAAGGCGGGTGTAATACAATCAAATAGTGGGAATGGGTCTCAGGCCTGGTCCCTGCCCAATATAGCGCCTGGGTGCTGACTGGAACCAGTTGGGGACAGACAGGAAGCTGTGGCCCATAGGATAACATTGTTGTATGGAAGTTGTCTGGGAGACATTTCCCTGAGTGGGACAAGCTATTTAGGAACAACATGGGTGGCATTTTCTCTTTCTTACATAATATGTCAGAGTATACATAATGCAGTAATACCTTTTCATATACACCTCTACGCTATTTGAATAAAGCATGAACAAGGCATGACCTCTCTCACACAGAAATATCCCCCAGATGCCCACCCACCCCCTCCCCAACACACACACACACAAATGCAAACTTGACTGTAGCAGTTGTTGAATGACAGGTATAAGATGTCAGGATGGTGTGCACACAGGATGCAGGCACGGCTGCGAGCGTCGCTGCTGCCGACAGCCCCAACGGTTGACATAGTAAATCAATCCTGATGGGAGGGTGGGGAGGACGGAGGCGGTGGAGGGGGAGGGGGGGGAGGGGGTCCAATGGGACTGAGCCGGCCTCTGTCAGACACACTCAGCCACTCAGCCAGCCAGAGAGAGACTGTCGACGGGTGGGAGAACACTCGCCGGGAAGCGCTCACACGGAGATTGAGTTACCACGGAATTAGATCAGGGCTGTGGGAAACAGCACCTCCTAAACACACTCGCACACTCTCGGTCACACACACATAAACACATGCAGACACACCAGCACACACTCAGGCCGCACTCTTGCACACAAAGAGTCACCAAGGGAAACCTGAGGGAAGATTGAGGAAGGCAGCTGGGCACACGCCAGTTTCAAACAAATGCTTGCTTATACCTCTTAGCTTCCTGGCACTGGTTGGAGAGTGGTTTCTTCAGATTGGTGCCGAGTTAGGCCCACGGTCAACAGGCAGACTGGCAGGTTCAGGTTATTAAATGTGAAAGATTTAGAGAAACGTGGCAATCAGCGCCTGAAATGGCCCAGTACTCACCAGTACTGAGGACTGGGACTTCTGGTTTTAATCCACATGTGTATGCTTTCTTTCAATTCTTATTAAGACTATTATCAATTGGGTGATATTTATAGCAAGATGGGATATATATCCTGATTTATTGGGCAAAACCAAGCAATTCTGTGTAAAAATCAAACATTCACTACCCAATTATAGCATGGATGTAATGATCCTTTTTTTCCATAACCACATTTTGATTTAAAGAGATTGGCAGTTGAACAAGTCTCCTTAAATTGTGGTGTCCAAGATAAATGCACTGATCCTGTCTTGCAACTGCTGATTAAGGGTAAAGGCTCTTTTTTTTGGTCCAATTCAGGCATTTGTGGCATTCACAGACAAATGAGCTCAAACCAAACATACTTTTCCACATCTAAAATCATCAAAAGTCAACAGGAGCGGAGGCTGAGAAAATGTTGTGATGCCACTGTTGGAAAGTCAAGGTTTTTTGGAGGAAAAATCTTAATTATGTTTAATGGATCACAGGAATGTCAGGGCTAATGTGAAGGACCTTGACAGTCAGGTGTGAGGAGAGTGGTTAATGGAGACCACATGAACCTGTCTGTCCTGTAGAGCCCTATTACCATAATAGCATCATAAACAATACTGAAGTGATCCCAAATATACTCAAGCTGCCCATCAGCAAAGAGTTATGGGAAGGCCGTGTATGATTTAGTCTGGGGCAGAGGTCAAGGAGAGGATAAACATGGTTAGGTGTAGAAAAGTTAAAGAAGTTAAATAAATTGACTAACTACCAGAAGAGAGGTGACACCTACACTGTAAAAAAAATCTGTTTAATTTACTGTAAAATACCGGCAGCTGTGGTTGCCAGAATTTCACCGTAAAAAATACAGTGAGTTTTCTACTGTAAATTTAAATGTAAAAATCAGCAAAAACTGCAATTTAGACTGAGTAGTGCCTTTATTTTTAGGGTGATTGTGTCCTTATGTGTGACATTATGGTATTTCTCCATTCATTTTACATGAAAAAAATGTGTGTTTTCTACAGTCTAAAAGTTTTGCATTATTCCTTGATTTACGGTAATTACAAGCATCTACTACGGTGATATTACATTTTTAATTTTACGCCCTATTTCTGATGCAATTTGACAGTGTTTTACTGTAATTTTTACAAACATTTTTTACAGTGTACTTAAAAACATTGACTTTTGTTTTTACTTGGCACGCAAACATTAAGTGGACTTTATTGTTCTTTATACTTTATACATATGCTTGTTTGCCTTTTACACTCATAATTCATAACATTCATAATTATTTTAGGTCACTAGAGGATGCCACTAACTACAAACGTTAATATGGGTCTTTTTAAGCTGCTGTACAAATGACCTATAGGGTAATTTTTTCATGAAGGACAGTCTTTTACTGGTAGCTCTAACTATCACCACGAAAGCTATTCTACTAAATTGGAGAAACAGAAAATATCTCAACATCTCATTGTGGTTAAATATTTTAACATAACTTATATATCTTATGTCTTTAAATCTTTCTTTCTCCTCATTCATTTCTGTTCACCTGTTGCCTCACTGACTCTTTTTTTTTACATCTTATTGCTGCCACATGTATCATTAATGACTCCAGACAGGTGCTTCCTGACAAGTCATTCACCACACATCTCCTCCATGCACATCTATAGTTCATTTCTCCATTTCAATATTCTATTTGTTGTGAATTTGTATTCACCCCTCCCTTCCTATCTGTACATCACACATGTGCTTTTGTTGTTGCAATTAACCCATTGATGCCTAAAATGCCTGTAAAACTTCTGGGTGATTTCAAAATAAGCCCCTAAAACTTGGAAGTTTTTCTGGAAATTCAACTCTTCTACTAAATAATAGATTTTTCAGCCTCTGTAGCAGATAGAAATGAAATTCAAAAAGTATTTGAGAGCTTATACAAATACTACAAAACAACATATCCGCTTTCCAGGCTTCAATGGGTTAAATAAAAAAATGCACCAAACTTTGTGGAGGGAAGAACAATATAGATGGCTACACGAGAAACATCACCCAGATAGTGTAGGAGTGTGCAGGACTCAGGGGTTTTTCACCACGGGATTATGCACATGTTAAGGTCTATAAATCGACCAAATTGTCAGTATGTGAGTGTAGAAATGCATGAAATGGGTGAAGGAATGATTCTTAGTGAAAGTGTGTGCTGACAGGGAGGGGAGGGGAGTGTCAGGGACAGTGTGAAGGCTCATCCACACTGAGAATGACTGAAGCTTGCACATTGTATCTGTCACCACTGAAACCCTTCTGACATTCTGGGAACAGCGTGTTGGCCTGCAGTTGCTCCCTGGGATCAAGCTCTCATCCGCACTTGTCTAGCTCCCAACACACCGAGTTAACAACTGACCTGACGGACGGAGCGGAGAAACAGCTGCTGCTCTACAAGGTGCTGGAGAGGAAGACAGCAGGGGGGTCACGCTCCCAGTGATGGTCTTACCAGACACGTCAGGCTGCAGAGTTATACCAGCCTCAAGTGCTGTTGTTCCCCAGACCTGACATTTGACTGCTGGTTTTATATGGTATGGCAGTGGAGCAATACCACACTATAAAAAAACACATAGTGAGTAAATGTCCGGCATTAAAATGTTTGGTAACACTTTATAATACCACATTGTGCCTTATGAGGCCATTCATAGCATGTATTATGCTTCATGACTATACCTATATCAACAGTCATAAGATATTAGAGATGTGACTTATAATGCTTTAAAAGTGTCTTATGGATTCTCAACCAAACGGTTTTTGGTCTAACTTTTTCAGTTTTCAATTGGATATCATATACACGGTCACCCATAAAGTTGAAACAAAGTTATGTTTTACCTCTTTCCATGAAATTTGTTTTGAAATTTGGGCTGTAGATCATTATCATTCATGCATCAAAATGTAAGCATTACTCAAATAAATGTTACATGTTATACATTTATATATATATACACTACTGGTCAAAAGTTTTAGAACACACCAACTTTTCCAGAATTTAATTGAAAATGATGCAGTTTAATGTCTCAGTATACTCTGAAATAAATGCACATTTGCAACATTTAAAATTCTTGAGTGAGCATGATAGTGTTTTGAAAATAAAAAAAAGATTTGACATTTGACAAGATTTGAAAAAAGACATTTTATGTTGGACTAAAGGACTAAAAAAAGACACAAAATGACAAAAAAAAAGACACAAAATGACTAAAAAAAGACACAAAATGACTTACAAAGACATGAAAAGAATTCAAAAATGGACAAAATAGCCCAAGACTCCATAGAGTTAAGTTGTTAACCCATTTCTTGTTCCGAATTCTGAAATGTACATTATTTGTCAGTTTTGGTTAAGCTTACTTTTTTTTATTTACCTCTGGCAGTTCACCACTTACCTTTGTACCCTTTCAAGCTGTTCATTTGACTTGAACTGCTTGAATTTCAATTAAAAACTGGAAAAATTGGGGTGTTCTAAACCTTTTGACTGGTAGTGTATATATATATATGTATATATATATATATATATATATATATATACATATATATATATATTTCTCTGTGATACTAGAACAACAGCCAGAAGAGATCAGTTACACAGTGGAACATAAACATTTAAAGCTCCTGTGTTTTATATAGCTTGTCCTCTGACCCGAGCATATTAGTAGGGTCAAAATGTTCACACCTTCTGCAGACCACCCCTGCTCCCCATCCATAGTGAGGAGCTTATGCTTTGCTGTTGTTTTAGTGTACACTGTAACAAATTTCTGTAAGAAAACAGCCAAATTGTGACAGTTACATACTGTTTTCCATTAAAAAGGTATTATACTGTAGAAAACAATGCATTCTGGGCAATATCTGTAGGTAGCTTGCCATTTCCCATAAAAAAAAAATATATATATATATATATATATATATATATATATATATATGATATTTTCTAAGTCTCTTCTTGTCCACATATTTTAATGGCTGTATTTTACTTAACTAACTCAATCAGTATATGGAATATTAAAATTACTGAGGTTACAGTGAAGACAGTGCTTAATTCGTAGTAATTGGCTTTCAGACAGTAATATGCTCTATTTACCAAAAATGACTGCATTGTATACTGCAACAATATTGCAACTAGCTTCAGCACTATACTGTGTTTTAGTCTACTGTAAAAATCAATGAAATGCAGGATTTTACTGTAATTCAGTATGTTTTTATCACAGTAACATACTGTAAAGTAAATAACAATAGCTGAGCTGTAAAATTAACAGTAGAACGCTGGCAACCCTACTGCCAGTATTTTACTGTTAATTTACAAGACAATTGTTTACAGTGTAGGTCATAAGCAAAATATTCCTATATGGCTGCATGTAGCTTGAGCTTCTGAAAGCATGTCTGTTTCTTTTTCCCACTACGCAGCAGAGCGAGGCTCACTGTGGATGAATGATTCCCTGGGAAGGTCTGCCTGCGCCAGTCAGTTGACCTGTTTGCAGTGACTGGGAGGAGGTGGAGGTGGAGGGGGTTTCCTAGGAGAGCCTGGCAACGCTGACGGACTAATGTTGGGCCTCCCGGCTGATCAATGCTGTTGTGGAACCACACAGCTGACAGCAGCCAATGAACAACACACTCTGCTAATAGGCCGTGTGTCCTCCACAACACCAAAGAAGAAGAGGGCTCCTGCAATAATGGGGCCTGTTGCTCATGAACTGGGATCTCAGCAGGGAGACTGGGGACCTGAGGCCAGGAGTCTACCGGTCAGCCTGAGCTGTCAGACTCTCTATTAAAAGACGTATATTAAAGGGACAGTTCACCATACATTTATTATATTCTAAAGAAGGCAGACATCTCCAAAACTCAGCAACGCACATCAAACCATCTAGATTAATTAATAGCACAACAGGCAGTGGTGGGATGTAACTAAGTACATTTACTCAAGTACTGTACTTAAGTACAATTTTGAGGTACTTGTACCTTACTTTAGTATTTCCATTTTATGTAACATTATACTTTATTATCCACTACATTTAGCTGACAGCTTTAGTTGCTTTTCACTTTGAGATTTAACGCAAAAAATGTGATTAATTTAGAGTGATTAGACTCATAACAGTATATTAAGTAGTTTAAATGAGCCCTGGCTTAAGAAAATTAAAAGGCTGTTTACATAAAAGCATCAATAACAATAATGTAATAATATATTTGGAATATATAAAACAGTCTGAGTGGGTCTATTTTGCATAACAAGTACTTTTAATACTTCAAGTGCATTTTGATGCTGATACTTTTGTACTTTTACTTCAGTAAGTTTTGAATGCAGGACTTTTACTATAGTGGAGTAATTTCACAGTTTGCTATTAGTACTTTTACTTAAGTAAGGGATCTGAATACTTATTCCACCACTGACTACAGGTAAAAAGGAAAATGTTTAATTTTGAGGTGAACTGTGCATTTAAAAATAATTTATATTACATTTTGAACGTGAATTCAAATCAGTGCACACGTGAGTTTCAGCACTTCTATCAGAGCTTTTCTCTAACACTTTGTGCTTGTTCATTGTTTTGTAAAGCATATGTCATTCAAATGCCATCTTGAATTTAACAGGCTCCAGTCTCTTCAATCACCGCCCACTTCATCCCGCAGGCCCCGCCCCCCTCTCCGCGGTGTGAAAATGATCAGAGAGAGCAGGTCTGACGTTTAAACTGTTGCACAGACTCTCTGCTGTCAGTGCACCGCGGAGCTTTGTGTGAAGGACTACTTTGATATCTGTATGTTTGGAAAAATGAAGCGGAGCCACAATTACAGCTCGTCGGACAGCGACCTGGACGACAATATTGAGGTGGAGAAGGATAGTGGCGACGAAAATGGGTATGTTCACTGTCTTATATTTATATCATATTATCTACATTTTATGTTTTATTTCAGTAACTGCAATTTAATGCAAACTTCACGTGCATTTTAATTTGCAATCGTGCTTTTGTAAAAAAAAAAAAAAAAAATGATTAGGACTGCACGTTTTCTTTCATTAAAAAAAATAATTTATTGCTGTTTTACCTTTCAGTCAACTTGATTCTCACGGCTCGATGTCACCCTCCACAACCACCCAAGTTCAAGCCAGAAAAAGGCGCAGAGGGGTAAGTGAACTCATCATCTCTGGTGCCAAGTTGCGCACTTGTATTTGCAGGATCCCACAATTTTTTCTATCACATGTGACCTAAATTATTATGTCTTTTTCCCATTGACAGATTATTGAGAAACGGAGACGAGATCGAATCAATAATAGCCTTTCAGAGTTGAGAAGACTGGTGCCAAGTGCTTTTGAGAAACAGGTAAAAGGCTCATACTTCCATACTTTCCTTACAGGCAAGCACACCATTGGCCATTCATTTTTTTCTATATATAAAATATAAATATCATTAAAAGTGACATTTGAAATGCCTTTACAGGGATCTGCTAAATTGGAAAAAGCTGAGATTTTGCAAATGACGGTGGACCATTTGAAGATGCTCCATGCATCTGGTGGCAAAGGTAACACAGCCTTTGAATAAGTAAATGAATCTTGTAATTAATATTCTGTGAATCTCTTGTCTTACCACTGTGCTTCTTATCCTGACAGGCTACTTTGAGGCTCATGCTCTTGCTAAGGATTACCGCAGCCTGGGCTTCAGGGAGTGCCTGGCGGAGACGGCTCGCTACCTGAGCATCATCGAGGGTCGGGACAGTTCAGACCCCCTCCGTATACGTTTGGTGACACATCTCAGCAACTACGCCTCTCAGAGGGAGGTGCACACTGGACTGGAACACTTAGCCTGGGGGTCTGCCTACGGGTCTGCCCCTGCCCATCTCGCCCACCCCCTCCTCCTGCAGCACCCCCAGGGCAGGACACCTGCATCCAGAAGCAACAGTAGCCCATCCTCTTCCTCCTCCTCTTCCTCTACATCTTCATCCCCTTCCACTGAGGCATCTGGGACATCCAGACTTAGTGTCATGCCCCCCACAGAGACCCTCAGGGTGCCTCCCAATGGCTCGCTGGCCCTCAGTCTGTCTGTGCCAACATCCAAGCTTTCGACACCGCTCCTTTCATCCCTCTCTTCGCTGTCGGCCTTCCCCCTCTCCTTCGGTGCTTTGCCTCTGGTGTCCCCGACAGCCCTCAGCGCCGTGAGCCCCTCCTCCACCCTGTCGAAGCCTTACAGGCCGTGGGGCACGGAGATCGGGGCCTTCTGAAGCTAAGAACTGGACTGAAGGCAACAGCTGAGCTGTGCCCACCACCACAGACTAGGCAGGACAACCTGCCTCGGTTTCTATAGCAATAAAACACAGGGGGACATTAAACTGATTTTATTTTATTATGTATAAATAAAAAGTGGAAGAGGTTGCTCTCAGTCATTATTCTAAAGACAACATTTCCAAATAATGTTATGTTATTCATTGACTAATTTAGTGAACATGCACTGTCTCCAGTCTGAGGACGGATATGATATGACGCATGGGCCATGAATAGATTTACTGTAAGCACAAATGTAGAGGTGTAACTTTACAGACCATACTGAAACTTCTACATTTGTCGAGCCCGGATGTCTGTATTTAACATAATGTAGAGTTACTTAATTCAGTCTGCTTCTTTAGTGGTATGAGAACTTGTGTAAATGAATGTTATATATGTGCCATTGTTGGAAAACTAACCACTTGAGAACTGGAAACTCGCATTGTTGTATCTATTTGTAATATTTTTGTACCAATAAATTGAGTTAAAAGTATGAAACATGGATTGAAACCAAAGTTTTTGTTTCTGTTTCATTTGCTCCTCTAACTCTGCTCTTTTTCTTATTAGAATGTACAAAGGTTCATTGCTACCATGATGCCACAAAGTCTTTTTATACACAGACTCATTTCCATCTGAGTTAGACGTTATCTTCCCAAATGACATATAATCTGCAGGTGCATTTTTGTAACAATCCCATAGAAGTTAATCATGAGATAATAAGGCGCCGGTTATTGACTGAAAGGCAATTCCTTTACTGTGTGCCAGGTAAGTAACCAAATCTGAGAGCATTGTTGCCCTTCTGAATACCCAGGAAATCATTAAGAGCCAGAGGAAATCCTTTACAATGTTGCCCTGACCTCACCAGCTCGGGTTGGTCTGAAACGGAGACAATAGTGTGAACAGGATGGGGACATTGGAGGAAAGCGGTTAAAAAGTAACAACAATACACGAGACAGCTGGACCAATAAATCACTATTCAGCTCCACCGTGTTGATTCTGTGACACAGATTTTTAGGGGTTTACTGTTTTTGAATGAGTCACTTTTAATCATCCATGGAGCACCTCAGGCTTCCAAGAGGGGCATTTTTTGTTCCCTGAGCCCTTAGACCTCATGTTAATAATAATATAATAAATAACAGTCAGTTTAAAACATGATATGCAAAAGTATCTGTATTTGGTGTAGTGATTGAACAAATCTTGCTCCCTCTAAATGAAGATGTTATTGAAATTCCAAATCATAAATGGGTCTATTTGCATTTGAAGCACAGAGTGCATGTAATGTTCGAATAGATCTTTACAAATCTATTTGTGAGTGAAGCACTCGGTGCATGTAATTCCCTTATTGTAAAGCACTTTGAGCTTGTATAAAGGTTGCTACTAAAGTATAATATTCTTATGAAAAGACAAAACAAACGATCTAGTTTTAATTATAATTATTATTATTTTAATTATATGTTTTCAATATTATGCATTTGGCACCTGAACTTTTGCTGTACTTTTGCATTGGTGTGGGCTCCAGCTTGGTTTCTTTGATTTAAAAAATAAATCTGTCACTGCCACCTAGTGGAGGAACTTTGTCTATTACATGCCTGATGATGATCATAGACTAATTTTATACAGTATGTTTAATATATGTAATAAAAGTCTAATATATGATAATTTGGTGTACTCCTTTTAAACCTGCCTATACCTTAAATTATGCCAAAATTTGTATAAAATATCCCAAATTATTTACATTAGAATGAAACAAGAAGGAAAAATCAACTAGTGGAAGACGGCGATTCTCAGGATGTGTAGATAACTGGTTCTTTTATTTGGCAGTTTACATTTTCCCTCCTCTTTTAGCACAGAAACATATTAGATGGTGCATGCCATGTTCACAGAACCTCAAACCTTTATTCAGCAAAGCTTTCACAGAGAAATATATGAAGGGAGAAACACAAGCAGCAGAGGATGCAGGCAGATATCAGTGGTACTGTATATTAAAAAGAGACTAGTTCAGTGTGCTGAATGTAAAGCGTCCTGCATCCATTCTCCATCTAATCCCCTAAAGAGAGCAGAGGCTAGAGATGCCTTGTGGTAAATTCGCATTCACACACACCCACACAGGCATACGTTATGTTCACACTTTCGATATCAAGGTGGGACAACAGCACATTCCACTGTCCAAGACAATATGCATGGTACCAGTATGGTGTCATAACATTCAAGAGCTTAGTGCCCAAATACTGTGGATGTGACGGAGCTACTGATTTAGCTAAAGATAGAATCTTTTAAGAAATGGCGTAGTCAGGATAAGTGGGAATCTGCAAATGTAGAAACAGTTGCTCTCATTGGGCAAAGACATTCTTAATAACAATAAAGCACCTATCAAGTTCATTATCAAGCTCATACCAGAGGAGGTGGACACTTTATGGATCTGTGGAGTTTGGCGTATTGTTAAGTTCCAAGCGTGCGTGTTAAGAAATGAGTGGGTGTGCGTGAGGAAGATACAGATGGGATACCTTGATCTCTCGAGGAGCCTGGGTGTAGCTACACCGACCATCATTCTTTACAAAGACACAGAAACATCATCATCATCATCATGACATCATCAGGAAACACTGCAAATGTCAGTCTACAGCCAACTCACAACACCGACAGCTTTCACAAGAAAATGGTTGTAGAGTCAAATTTCAAGAACTGAAACATTAATATAAATCACAAACAAAATGTTTGAAATTGTACAGTGCAGTACAGTACAATCTTTGTATGTACTTCACTCACCATAGATAGATAGATAGATAGATAGATAGATAGATAGATAGATAGATAGATAGATAGATAGATAGACTTTAAGAAAAATTATTTACAAAATAAAAGCCATATTCGCACGTTTTCTCTAAAATCAACAAATCCATTCAAGTTTGTATCCACTGATAATACTGATAGTGGTGAGTACTGGTGGTGTGGTGTGTTGTGATGTGGTGGTGAGGTCTTCAAACCTCCAGGATTGGGTGTCTGTTCTGAGGAAGGTGAGGGCGGGGCTTGGAAGGGGAGCGGGACTGGATGGAGGGACAGTGATGGACTATGGAAGTCAGGACTTGTGTGAGGCTCATGCTGTCAGCTCTTCCCTCAGCTCTTTGTTCTTGCGCACCAAAGCTGCATGTTTCTCCTAAAAAAACAACAGAGAGAATAGTCATAGTCTTAGTCATCAAGCTGCCCTCAAACTCGGTTATACTTATCTTGACAGTGGACAAAAAAAACACAAGCAACAGAAATTCCTGTATTACTCACCTTCTCCTGTAGACGCTCAAGCATGGCTGCCAGATGGGCGTCACGGTTCTCCTTGATCTGCTCCATCTTCAGCTGGAGCTTCTCCTCGGCCATCTTGCTGAAATTGCTGTTCTCTTCCATGGCCTTTAGCAACACGTCCCTCTCATGGTCTCGCTTCTCCGCCAAAGCCCTCAGCACCTGGGCCTCCTGATACTAAAAACACACAGGCCTTTCAAAAACTTGTCCACATTTTGCCACCAGGGCAGAACTATTATATTTAGACCTTTTATCTTTTCCAGAGCCCTTAGGTGGTCTGGGACAGGTCTACTTACAGTCCCCAGAGTTATATTAGGACTAAACAAGGAGAAGCAGCGTTTAGTTTTTATGCACCAAATCTCTAGAACAAACTCCCAGAGAACTTGAGGTCTGCTGCAACTCTCAGCTCTTTTAAATCAAGTCTGAAGACTTTTCTGTTTCCATTTTAACCTGTCATTTTTATTCATTCGCTCTTAAATGTTTTATTCATTCACTTTTTTTTCCTTTTTTTCATTCGCTTTTAAATGTCTTGTAAATGTGTTTTATGTATTTTAATCTTGCCCCTGTAAAGCACTTTGAATGTCCCTGTGTCCGAATTGTGTTATATAAATAAACTTGCCTTGCCTTTCCTTTACAACACCCCTACCTAGCTACAAACAGAAGCTAACTTAGGAGTTAAATTGAAACTTAACTTGTATATTACAACCTTGGCTGGGTGGTTTTACATGGGAACAGGTTTCCTGGGTCAAAGTCCTGTGTGATCCTTCTTATGCAGCTCTTATACTACGACTTCCTCGTTTGCTCCTATCATAATTATTTCAGCCACTAGGGGCGTCCACCTAGCATCACACATCAATATAGGTAGAAATAATCTGCACCTCCTGGTTCTAAATTCTGTTTGCTATATATGAATTATACTGCATTACTTTTTGTAGGTAAAAGTACAAACAGTAAATTAGAAACAGCCTGATTTTATACAGGTAAAATACTTACCTTCCTCCGGTCCTCAGCAGCCTCCAGTTTCTTCTCAATGTCCTCCAAGGAGATGTCCTTCTTGGGGGGTGAGGGGAGGTTGTGGGCTACATCTGACACTGGAGAAAGAGGCTTGAGAATCACCTCAAAGGCCTGGCCAGAGGCTCGCTTGTTGATAGGTTTCACCTCCATGTCTGTAAATCAAACAATCAGGATGATGGCTCAAGCAAAACCAGTGTCATTATTACTAACATCCGTATTCACAGGGAGGATGAAGTCTATAGGGGCCAAAAGAAAACCAATGTTTCAACTGATACATACCTTCAAACTCACACACAAGCTTGTTGCGTGGTTCTCGGTAGAAACAGGAGCAGATGAGGGAGAGGACGGACAGCTCCTTCATCTTCTCCTTATATGCTGGTGGAAGAGAAGCAGATAACATCACAGACGGATGTTAAGATATTGCAAAATTAAGATATTACAAGTTAGGAATGGGAAATTAGCACAGTAAAACAATTAGCATCATATAACTAGTGTGCCTGAAATCAATATCAGTGCCCTGTTACTTAATAATTTATTGGATGAATGTGTGAGCAAAGGCTGATCTAACTAAGACTCTTTCATTGGATGTTATGGTAAGACATGTGTGACTCATTTGAATGAAGAAATAAAAGCCCCTTTTCTGATAGTCACCTGCATCCCTTCGGGGATGAATAAAGTAATCTATCTATCTATCTATCTATCTATCTATCTATCTATCTATCTATCTATCTATCTATCTGCTCGAGTGATTAAACAGGCCTGCGTCAAGTTATTTAACTTCTTGTTGAAGTCTCAGCTAATTCTCTCATCTTTTGATCACAATAATAAAAAGCATTTATTTCCATCTGTCCGATCCTGTTTTATTGCTGGGTATTGCCGTCATAGCTGTCAAATAAAGTTGATTTATAATCTTGACTTCCTTACTTACTATTTTTAATCTCATCTGCAGATTCTGTCACTTTTTCCATGCTCTCCCTGGCATTTGACTAAGTGCCCGTCTGTTCAGAGGGGACTACAGATTGTCTAAGCCTTCTGCTGCAAAGGCCAGTGTGTTAGTGGCCCCTTGCTGCAGGGCTGGCCTGCCTCCCACCCTGCCATGCACCTGTCTCCTCTGCTACCACTCATACCAGAATGAAACCAGTCTGCACACCCTGCTGTATTTTAAAGCAACCAAATGGGCTGCTTATTATCACAGCAACATTAATATTTTAGATAAACAGCAGCTAAACAAACCCATGAAAACAAATATGCTAAATGCCTGGCCTACAACAATAACTGTCCATCAGCGGGGATGACTAATGCAGGCTCGAGAAGCCTATTATAAGATTCAGTGTGCTAACTCCTACGCCTAACTGAAGTCTTTTTATTTGCTCATATGCCAACAAGGTATTTTTTTGCAAAATATATCTGTAACAGCTGGTGATGCATCCTTGGCAAGGAAGAAATTAGGGGATAGGCACAAATAAAAGGAGCAATCCCAAATAAATCAAATCCAATGAAACAAATCGCGTACAGAAGACGTTAATGGTACATAAACACGTTTTAAAATAACAATAGAAATAATCATAGCTGGTAATTTGTAAAAGGCAGACGGCTAAAGCTCTCTCAGCATTGCTGTCGGCTAAATGGTCGGCAGCACAGCATCTTGGGTGGGGTCCGTCTGCATTATGCTGCATGTTGGGGCCGCTGTAGCATGAACCGCAGGTGCGGCGTTGTAAATAAAGCTGTCAAGGGCCAAACCCGTATCATCTCATTATAAACGGATACACAATATAGGATCAAAGAAAAAAGAACAAAAAAGATGAGTAGCACATTGATGTGGATGATAATCACGAAGGAGACATTTTAGTAATCTAATGACGGAGGCTTGCTTGTCTAGTCTGCCCACATTCCTGCTGTCAATACCACAGTCTCGAGCTGAGACAAAAGGCTCACAGACGATAGAGAAATATCAAGGTGACAGATTTTGGTTTTAATCATTAAAAAAAAAAAGAACATTCCTGAGTGGAGCCATTTCAGAAGAACAATACCGGGCCGACATACACAGAAACGATCTGTCACTTGCACTTCAATCCATCCATTCAGGCTCTCCATCTACCTATGCGCTGTTTTTAACATAATCCCCAGTGTGAACAAGCTTACCGGATGCTGTTTTGGCCATGGCTGATGTATTTCTCCGCAGAGGATGCTGTAGCTCTGTTCAGGTGAACGGTGATGCTGCTTAAGGCACTGAGTCAGCGAATAGACCGGGGTAGGATCGGATGGCAAACAGGAGGTGGGCACGCACGGGAGCGCGCAAACAGACCCTCCTCTCGCGCTCTGACGCGCAGAGAGGTTTTCAGCATCCTGAGAGAAACGTATAGCTACTTAAAGCTGGATATTAAAGCACTAAGGCACGAGGAAGTCGATAAATACGATCTGCAGACCGGATACTTGCGACTTGTGTTTCACTGTATCCACATTTATGAGAAACAGCCTACTGAATATACACATTTAGCTATATCATTGTTAACACTACAACTCATCTTGCAATTTCTAAAAAAAACAAACAAAAAAACCCCAAACAGGTTAATAAGTATACAGAAGACTTTATTGAGCCAATCTGCAATAAATTGTGACCATTTATCCTACTACCAAAAGTATATTATTAAAAATGACGCCTGCTATTAGTCAGACCGTTTAATTTAAACTTCGGCGTCATCTGACGTCAGTATTGGCTCCAAGAGTGACGCTGAGGTGTACAGTTGGTTTATTCTTTTTTCAAATGTCCTCCAAAATAAAAACATGTATCTCAGTAGATAGGCCTATTTGTGGAAATTCAGGTTGAACCCAGTGACCCCCAGTTGTACCTCATAGTAATGCTGTTTATTTTCATTAGGGTATCTGTCAAAAAAGTAATTAAGAGGTTCACAATAGGCTGAATGATCTGAAGTCAGCAGGCACGTTCCTAGGTGGGCATCAGTTTAGAGCAGCTGTTCTCAACCTTGGGGTCCCGACCCCAATTGGGGTCGCGAGATGATTTCTGGGGGTCGCCAAATCATTTTGGGAGTCAGCTCTGTCTCCACTGTGTTAAAGTGTTCATGTGTTTTTGGTCACTTAATGTCTTTTTTTGGTCATTTTGTGTTTTTTTTGTTTGTCATTTTGTGTCTTTTTTTGGTCATTTTATGTCTTTTTTTGATCATTTTGTGGTCAATTTGTGTCTTTTTTGGTCATTTTGTTAACTTTTTTGGTCATTTACTGTCTTTTTTGGTCATTTTGTTTCCTTTTTTTGGTCATTTTGTTTCTTTTTTGGGTGATCTGGACTGTGCGTGTGAGATTCTGTTCAGTGAGGGGGGGTTGCATGTTAAATTGGGGGTCGCGACTCAAAAAGGTTAAGAGCTACTGGTTTAGAGGAAGAAATAATTTCAGCATTTATCAGCCAAATTAAAGATTCAAGAGATCATCTTCAAGAACTTCACCATTTTTTTGAAGAGTTGTGCTCTCATGACCAAGAACATAAAACAAACAACTTTAATTGCATGAGGATTTATTAGTGATAAGACATTCAGTGGATTTTTCTCTTAAAATATGTGATGTTTTGATGCAGTTTTTAAGTTCTGAATGAAACAACACAGAAGCCTAATAGTGAATATAACAAACTGTTCAATATATATTCTTCACAAGAAACAACAACCAACTAATATCGTCATTAGACCACAAATGCATCAATATCAGTGTCATTTTTTTTCTGGTTTTCAAGGAAAGATTTCAATAATGACAGTTTGAGGTGATTTTGTTATAGCACCGTTGAAAGCACACATCAAGTCCTGAGGCGATTCAGGTTTAATGGAAAAGGAATGTAACCTGTTATATAAAACAGAGGAAGCCAAAAATAAGACATTTGATTCCCATATACTACTACATAGCATTTAAGGCCCAGTTACATTGTATTTCAGTTACAAACATGAGGAAACAAAATGTAATGGGTGGTGAAATCAATCAACTAAACAAGTGCTTACAGGATAAATAAAAGGCAGAACATCATTTCAAAATTCAGTGATTATTATGGCGGTATAAAAGTTATGGCTATTGAATATCAGGAAAGGATGTTTAAAGCTGAGTCATTGCATTGCATCATGTACGGTGGCTTGCACACCAGTGCTATAGTTGCACTTAGCTGCGTAATGCTTTCAACTGTTTCTTAATGTAGTAGCCGACCAGGATCTGCGGACGTTGTTGGTAACTGTGAAGAACTTCATGAGAGACGTTCAGCTGATCCCCCTTCAGACGATCCAGGAGTGTCACACACACCACGGCCGCTTTACACAACAAGACAGAAATGTTAGAAACTCAACGAAGGGTGAAGACAACTTCCTGTGTTTTAACCTTCTGAGAGCCAAGCTTTAGTTTGGTAAGTATTGTTAGTTTCTCCTAAATATTTAGGATTAGTAGGACATGATAAGTACAAAAACTAAGCATTATTAAAAACAAAGTACACTACTGGTCAAAAGTTTTAGAACACACCAACTTTTCCAGAATTTAATTGAAAATGATGCAGTTTAATGTCTCAGTGTACTCTGAAATTAATGCACATTTGCAACATTTAAAATTCTTTATTGAGCATGATAGTGTTTTGAAAGTAAAAAAAAGATTCAAAATCACATTTTATGTTGGACTAAAGGACTAAAAAAAGACACAAAATGACAAAAAAAGACACCAAAAGACACAAAATGACTAAAAAAACGACACAAAATGACAAAAAAGACACAAAATGACTAAAAAAGACACAAAATGACTTACAAAGACATGAAAAGAATTAAAAAATGGAGAAAATAGCCCAAGACTCCATAGAGTTAAGTTGTTAACCCATTTCTTGTTCCCTGAAAAAGGCCTACTTGTATAATTCTGAAATGTACATTATTTTTCAGTTTTGGTTAAGCTTACCTTTTTTCTTCCTAAAAAAAAGATTCAAAATCACATTTTATGTTGGACTAAAGGACTAAAAAAAGACACAAAATGACAAAAAGACACAAAAAGACTAAAAAAAAGATACAAAATGACCAAAAAAAGACACAAAATGACTAAAAAAAGACACAAAATGACCAAAAAAAGACACAATATGACAAAAAAAGACACAAAATGGCAAAAAAAAAGACACAAAATGACTAAAAAAAGACACAAAATGACCAAAAAAAGACACAAAATGACTTTCAAAGACTTTCAAGACTTTCTTTCAAAGAAAGAAAAGAATTCAAAAATGAACAAAATATCCCAAGACTCCATAGAGTTAAGTTGTTAACCCATTTCTTGTTCCCTGAAAAAGGCCTACTTGTATAATTCTGAAATGTACATTATTTTCCAGTGAAAATGAAAAGAATTTAATTGAAAATGATGCAGTTTAATGTCTCAGTGTACTCTGAAATTAATGCACATTTGTAACATCTTAAATTCTTTATTGAGCATGATAGTGTTTTGAAAGTAAAAAAAGATTCAAAATCACATTTTATGTTGGACTAAAGGACTAAAAAAAGACACAAAATGACTAAAAAAAGACACAAAATGATTAAAAAAAGACACAAAATGACTTACAAAGACATGAAAAGAATTCATAAATGGACAAAATAGCCCAAGACTCCATAGAGTTAAGTTGTTAACCCATTTCTTGTTCCCTGAAAAAGGCCTACTTGTATAATTCTGAAATGTACATTATTTTCCAGTTTTGGTTAAGCTTACCTTTTTTTATTTACCTCTGGCAGTTCACCACTTACCTTTGTACCCTTTCAAGCTGTTCATTTGACTTGAACTGCTTGAATTTCAATAATTTCAATTCTTTTGACCGGTAGTGTATTATTAAAAACTAAGCGTTATTTTACTATTTTACACAATTAATTCACCAGTGTGTAAATCTGTTTATTTCCATAAATTTACAGCCTCTCTTTGAAAGAACGATAGCAAAATCTATTCATTGTCAAATGAGAACTTCCTGATTAGCAGTTGTAGCTTGTTGCTATTGCTAAAAATAGTCAAATTTGTACAGAATCTCAAACTACAAACATTATTAAGCACAAATAAACACGTTTTAACCATAAAATCGGATCAGGTTTTGTACCTGGTCCACTTTTTTTCTGGGGATAAGCTGTTGATTGACTTTACTAAGATGCTGCCATCTGATTTTTTCACTCATTGATCTATTTTCTAGAGTGTGTACTGCTGAGGACAACATGTCATAGTTAAGCAGAATGAAGTATAAAGGTCCAGCAAACCTAAAATGTAATGTCCACATATGAGGACGCAGGTTCTCAGGAGGTTAAGACACTGAAAAATTTGTCAGCTACAATTTATTTCTGATATTGTATTATCTTACCTCGTAGACCGCTCAGCTTGCACATAGCAGCAAAAACGGACGACTCCATTTCAATATTGCAGATTCCCGCTTCCCTGGCTTTATTGAGGTAGTCCTGTTTATCCTGCTCCGAGTAGGAGCAGAAAGCTCCATCCAAACGAGCTTGGCCTGGGTGATTGATCAGACAGAAAATATTGTTAAAAGATGAACATGACAATGAAACATTGTAGCCTGGGTATACCCAGACTGCCTTGCGCGCTCAAATTTAATTTCGAACCTCCATCCAGTCTGGCAACCAGAGAGGTTTCTTAGCCCTGTTTTATGGATCCAATCACAGAGCGGGGAGGGACGGCAAGACGATGACGCGTACTACTCGGCAGACGAAAGCTTGTAGTTTTGTAGTTTTCTTACGGATCCAACATGGCTGCAGCAGACGCGAAACTCTCTTTAGCTGTAGATGGTGTTTTAAATAGTTTACAGCCAAAGTTGAAAGGCGAAAGGTCCCCCGGCTCGTAGCGAGATCATAAATAAAGTATAAAATAATAAAGCGTGAAAATAAAAAATCTTGCAGAAAGCGAGAACTGGAGGAGCAACGCAGCAAGCAACACTCTCTCACAGACACACACACAACAAACATCCATCTCTGTTGCTCTACTACGTCATCTGGTATAACTGATCTGATTGGCTAAGAGCTACCTACAGACGCTTTGATAGACATTCTTAGCGTCCAATAAACGGCTCCGGAGGATCGTAAACCACACCTCCTCTACGGAGAAATGAACGGCTGGTTTCCAGACCGAATCTCATTTGTGATTAGTCTGGTGTTAGCCAGGCTAGAAACATTTCTTATGTTGGAGAAAAATTGGATTAACACATCAATGCATTACAAATTATACCTTCATAGAAATCCTGTGTACACATGGTCTTTCCGACCACCGTCTTAAACTGGTTCAGCTCCCTGCTGCACTGGAACAGCTCCTCCGCCAGACCTTCATCCAGATCAGTGTTGCGCACCACCGTCTTCCCCAGGATCACCTGCTCAAACTTGGGCAGGAAGGTGGCGTCCATAGACTGCTTGGTGACCACTACTGTGCCAGGCTCAAGTCCTGGAAAACAAAAAATGGCAAATTAGATAAACAAATTCTAGTCTGACAGTACAGACAGTTATAATTAAGAAGTATTTTTCATGCATGTTGAAACAACATACTGGACTGATACAGACTACATTTGGTGAAATAAGGATCACCTTCATTTTAAATTGAGAAACATCCGAATAAATGCTTAAAGGGAAAGTTCAGGTTTATTGGTACTTGTGACTGGTGGTGAATCCAAACTAACCCTTTGATTTAAAACAGTCTCACTATAGCACAAAGAAACTAAACATTTAAGGCAGTGGTGGACCACAAACTTCTGTGTTATGCATGTTAAAATTACTGTTTTTTGTAGGTAATACACTGACAATAGATAAGAACGCTGTCATAGGGACAGATATTAAAAATCTTTCCTTCCACATGCCATCACACTGTACAATTACAAATAATATTCTGGTTCATTACATACTGTCTATGCACTTTATGTGTTTTTTATGCACACTGTTCATTGCACCTTATTTGTTTCATAGCACCAACATTTTTATACTGCATATTCATATTTATTCTGCACTGGAATTCTATTCTACTCCTTAATACATACTCCTTCTTTAGACACTTTATTTTTTATTGTATTTTTATTGTAATTTTATATTTTATTGCTTGAAGTATGCCTAGGTTGTTCTTTTTATTTAATTGTGTTGTTATTGTCTCTGTGTGTAATGCTGCTGCTACACTGTAATTTCCCAGCTTGGGATAAATAAAGTCTGTCTGTCTGTCTGTCTGTCTGTCTGTCTGTCTGTCTGTCTGTCTGTCTATCTATCTATCTATCTATCTATCTAACCTCATACTAAAAAAAAGCTAAACTATCACTTTAAACCTCTTGTTCTAAATATTTCAAATAAATACATGTCTAAGATTAATTATGTGGTCCAGTCTACTATTATATAATGTATATACTGTAGTCATGGTTATAGTCATACACAAAAAGCTGTAATGACGCCCCTCTACCTAAAGGACTTTGGGCTCCCTCTTGTGGTAAATCTAAGAAAAGATATCTGTGGAAAATACCAAATACTCACATGTGATAGCAAGGACATTTGACAACACAGGAAGTCTAAATCAAGCAAAGTCATTTCCTCTTATATAAGTTTGGTTAGTTGATTTACCCAATCAGAGAGAAGCTAGCATCCTTGGAGCATTACCATTATTTATAGTTTGTTAGTGAATATAACTGTAGATTAGCAGCAGTCTATGTTTCTGCCTGTCACACACTGAGGGACAGCGAGTGAATCACAGCTGTTGGTTGTTTTGTTTTTATTTTATTTTTTCTTCTTTTTTTTGCTGGGACAGTTAGATTGTATAAATTATATGTTGATTGTAATTCAATGATTGTAAATATTGCTTTCTGTTATTGTTATTAGTTTTTCTTTTCTTTTAAATATAATAATTTATTGTAAATATTGCTTTCCTTATCTTGTTATCTTTTTTTCTGATGCTTGCTTTGGCAATATATACACTACCAATATATACAATAACGCTTAGTTTTTAATAATACACTACCGGTCAAAAGTTTTAGAACACCCCAATTTTTCCAGTTTTTTATTGAAATTCAAGCAGTTCAAGTCAAATGAACAGCTTGAAAGGGTACAAAGGTAAGTGGTGAACTGCCAGAGGTAAATAAAAAAGGTAAGCTTAACCAAAACTGAAAAATAATGTACATTTCAGAATTATACAAGTAGGCCTTTTTTAGGGAACAAGAAATGGGTTAACAACTTAACTCTATGGAGTCTTGGGCTATTTTGTCCATTTTTTAATTCTTTTCATGTCTTTGGAAGTCATTTTGTGTCTTTTTTTGGTCATTTTGTGTCTTTTTTTGGTCACTTTGTGTCTTTTTTTAGTCCTTTAGTCCAACATAAAATGTGATTTTGAATCTTTTTTTTACTTTCAAAACACTATCATGCTCAATAAAGAATTTTAAATGTGCATTAATTTCAGAGTACACTGAGACAATAAACTGCATAATTTTCAATTAAATTCTGGAAAAGTTGGTGTGTTCTAAAACTTTTGACCGGTAGTGTACATTGTTACGTCATGCCAATAAAGCCAATTGAATTGAATACATGAATAATCAGATGTATTACCAGGTAAAAACTTACCTATTCCACCTGATGTCCCAATGCGTACAATTGTAACATCTGTGCAATGTGCATAGTGGAGGAGCTTTATCAACTCATGCAACATTATGGCAATAGACGGGATGCCCATCCCATGCTGCAAAACAAAGCACAGACATGTCACACACATCTATGTAGAAGTACACCTAGTATGCAGATTATTAGGATGCTTACTATTGTATGTTAGGATAGGTATTCAGAGTTCAAAGTATTCAGGGGTTGTTTCAGGTCAGAGTAAGTACACATGCCCTGAGAGGTATATGTGTACTAAAAACACCTCTGATAAGGACCAATTCAAAGTATCACTGCATTACAAGTAAAGGAGTGAGAATATGGAATAACTGCAGCGATGAAATGAAATCATGCACAACAATTGTTAAGTTAAAAAGGCTTATTATGAAAAATGATATGCTAAAAAAGTACAGCTCACAAGCTGGATGAGGACGTTCTTGTAACTGCCTTCAGTGTTTTGATTTGTTTGTTGTTGTTTTTTTCTTTGTTTGTTTTCTTTGCGGGAGTAATAGAAATTCTCAAAATCTAAGATGTTTGATATACTATGGTTGACTAATAAGAAAATAAGTAAATAAATAATGATAATAATAATACATATTTATTTGACATTAAGTGGCTATATATAGAGATATAATTTCTTATTTTTGAAGTGTTGAGTATCAGGGGAGAGGCCTAGATAAGTATTTTATACTTCAGCCTACTTCCTTTTTTTTCGAACCAAAATAATATAAGGTAATGCATATTGAATATTAAGTTAACTGGTTCTTATTTCTATCTTATTACTTAAACGGGGCAGATGCATGTATATGTATAGGGCTTTATATACTGTATGTGTGTAAATGTTTATATGTTTGTGTACATCTGTTTAATGGTGTCTATGTGAGTATGTGTATGAATATGTATATGCATCTAGCCTACGCTGTTTTAGTTTATGTTGTTTATTTTTTTCGGTTCGAAAAGAAGAATTAATCAAAAATCAAAAAAGGTCTTACATACACTGACAGACAGCACAGGGCCGACTTTGTACATAGCATAGCGGTCCGTTCCAGCACAGATGTTTGGATACTCTGCTTTTGGGTCTTCCATACTGAGCTCAGCTGCAATGTACTCAGTGAAGGATTTCATTCTCCAAGGACTGCCACCAACACACACAAACTGAAAGACACACAACATATTAATAGCAGAATAAAGATGAATATGGAGGTGATATTCCAACAAAAGAGTGTCATAAAATACATTACTTTGACATCACCAAACATGGCTGGTAGGTTGTGAGTTCTGGTTCCTAAACTGAAGTGGTAGAGCACGTCATCTTTCAGTTCATCCAGGTGTGGGTTGTGCACAGAAACAGGGCTTCGAGGAGGATAACAGATTTTAAAAGGTGAGTTATAGCCTGAGTTGCTATTTCATTTCATTCATTCATTGGCTGAACACATCTGAGATGCCAGATGAGTTCAGGCACAGCTAAAAAAAAGATAAGATATTTCCTCACGTAAACCCGATGTTATCTAGCAAATACTTTCAGTGTTAAATGATAAGAATCAGAATCAACTAAGCCAGGGGTGTCAAACTCAAATACACAGTGGGCCAAAATTTAAAACTTGGACAAAGTCGCGGGCCAACATTGATATTTATTGAAAAAATGGACCTAAACAAGTTCAAACGAAATGGAACAAGCAAAGCTTGATATAACTTAATATTGCAAACATGCAAAATCGAATATCAAATAAAACAAACAAACACATCAATGGCATTCATTTCTTCAATAAAATTTAAATAAAAATCGTACGTCCCTTTATTTTATATGCGGCCTTCTTTAAATTTAAATTTAACAGTAATCTTTTTTCCACAGGCTAAAAATAAATGTAAGAATAAAATAACAATAATAAACCAAATGACTAATAATAATACTCTTCAATGAATGTGCAGCCATTCAAGCCTTGTTGCTCAGTTTGCTACACACTGATCTACTGTGTTCAAGCCAAAACACCAGCAGAGCATTCTGGGATTTGTAGTATTATTTGTGCTGTATAATACCAGCGGGCCAGCTCTGGTTGTCATTTGGTATTTCCTCGTGGGCCAAATATAATTATACTGCGGGCCAAATTGGGCCCACGGGCCAGAGTTTGACATCTCTGAACTAAGCCAACCAGGGGTGCACATACAATTCAGGAAAATAGGAATTAAACTATGGCTCTTTTTTGGCAAACAGGGCTCTGCAGCGCCTACCAGAGGGGAAAGATCGGAACAGGTTGTGTCCAGATTGTGGAGGGTCTACAGTGATGTTACATGCCTGTTTCCTGACTGATAGTCAACAAAAATCTATCAAAATCAAAATTACTTTAGTTACCCCCAAGGGGAAATTCAGTTATTGTGGTTAGAATGAGACAGTCTGATGTCTGTAGGAGAGAATAATAATAATAATAATAATAATAATAATAATAATAGGAGCGAAGGATCTTTTGAATCTCTCCGTCCTGCAACGGAGAGAGAGAGGAGCCATCCACTGCTGGTTTTTTGGTCCATAAAGGTTTGGTCTGGGTGCTTTTCATATAATGTGTCACTTTGGTCATCACCACTCAAGTAAACAGGTGGTGGAAAATTTAATTTGTAAAAACCCACAGATCTAATTGTGAAATGGTTTGATTAGGACTATATTCTGCTGAAAAATGGGCAAAATGAAAACCAGTCTGTGTGTTATCCTGAGTATTTCTGAAGAGTTGATTAAAAAGTAAGTTTAGCAAATCTAATTTTTTTTATTTTTAATTTTACACATTTTGTCTACATTGTATCACACAAATTCATAAGTAGTTATCTCAAAATATTGATTGTATAAGTGTCAATGACCTAACATTAAGGGTTTGTGTTCTTCACCTAATGTTTGGCATATTTTAGGATTCACTGTTTAAAAAAAATGTTTTATGCTGACATACTCTGCCTTGTTAAACTTTATAAGTGAAACTGAAACTAAACTTACACTCAGCTGCAAGTTTATGTGCATACAGTTAAACCTAATGTAGTCTAATACAACGGTCCCGCTATCAATCCTACTTTAATGTGTGTCATTATTGTTTCAACTGCTTTACATATAATAGGTGAATCAACTGTATGAAGGGTGTAGTTGGTGGTGCTGGTGACCTGTATTGCATTAACCAGACAGATCTTTTACTGTTATTTAGCTTAATTGAATTTAATCTGGCAATTTAGTATCAAGGCTTCTACACACTTGAAAAAGGAGAAAATGTATTAAGAAATATAATGTGATTAAATGACCATTTAAGTATAAGAAACATTATTTGTAAGTTCACCTGTCCGCTGTAAACAATAAATGGAGTAGGCTACTGCATATGAAATTCCATTGTAATTGAATCACTAAACCAGACTAATCTGATTTTAGAACATTTAACATACCTTTCGTACCTGTCACTGTACGAAAACAAGTGTGTCCTGATATCCTGCCACGCCTAGCTTCTGAATCCAAAATTAACTTCACAGCGTAGCATGCAGTAATTAGCATATTAAGTGTTTTAAAACATACATAATTTAAACCCGACGTTTGAACTGGGAGTTAACTTGGGATAGAGGAAGTTCTCACCTGCTGGTAAGCCCGGTCCGCTTGTCGTCCTTTGGATTCATCTTCCTGGAAAGAAATACAAAAAAATAAATCACATAACATCTAACAACACCTGATGTTACAGTTACACACTGGGGCTATATGCTTAACCTTACTTGTGGTGAGAAATTGGCGTAAACTAAAACACAAAAAGACATTTTTCAAATTAAGAGCATCACCGCAGCGTAGAGTCCTAATGACACACTGTGTCACGCAGCACTTTATCGCTCGCGGCGTGAGAAAAAATAAACAATTATCTGAATCTGTATCATCAGCGGAAGCCAAAAGGTTAGAAACAGCAGAAAGACGCTAACCTTCGGTATGTTGCTGTCCGGCTGTCCTCTTCCTCTGTTGCTGACAAATTAATTTCGCTCTCTGAACATCTGACGTCCTCGCCGTAACACGAACCCCCAGCCAACAAGGACGTGACGTCGAACACGTCACGAGCTTCCTAAGCAGCCTCCTCATGGGAGGACTGGGTGTGAGCCTCGGTCACGTACAGATGTGACCAAACAGCAGACGTGCAACTACCATATCCTTTGATGTCCGCACAGAAAACCACAGCTTATAATGAAAATCCCCATGTTGCTAAATGATTCCTGGCAGCTTTAGTCAGGTCATATTATGATGACAGTGGTAATAATTTCCACATAATAGACACTCCTCAAACCCATCAGAACAATAGCCCAGATTAGTGTTACTGGGGTGATGGAACAAAATCAAAATGATTCATTATTATTAGTCATACAGTACAGGCCAAGAGTTTGGACACACCTTCTCATTCAATGCGTTTCCTTTATTTTCATGACTATTTACATTGTAGATTCATCAAAACTATTAATGAACACATGTGGAATTATGTACTTAACAAAAAAGTGTGAAATAACTGAAAACATGTCTTATATTCTAGTAAGCAAAGGGTGGTTACTTTGAGGAATCTAAAATACAAGACATGTTTTCAGTTATTTCACACTTTTTTTGTTAAGTACATAATTCCATGTGTTCATTCATAGTTTTGATGCCTTCAGTGAGAATCTACAATGTGAATAGTCATGAAAATAAAGAAAACGCATTGAATGAGAAGGTGTGTGTCCAAACTTTTGGCCTGTACTGTACGTTTTACTGTTATATGCCAAACCCTAAATTGATTCACAAAAGGTCACAGACCGGCTGTTTATGGGCAGATAATGAGACAATGGGCACATGCAGAAGGCCCACCACTTCTCCAGCATACAGGAGCAAGACCCAGACTTTGTGGTGGCTTAGCCTTTTTTATATTGTTTTTCATTACATTTTGCAACGTTTCATGGTTCGGTGCAGTGGCGGTTCTACACAGGGGCCTCCGCCCCTGTGTAGAAGCCCTTGGCCCCCGTGTCAAATTAATAATAAAATGATCAATTTATAACGATGAACGACAGAACAATTCTTACCTATTTTCTGTTTAAACAATATATCATTGTACACAAAATGAACCCAGAATGTGAACATTGTATAATAGTTTAATTGTGCAATAAGAGCTTTCAAAATAAAAGAAAGTAATTGTGCACAAAAATTAGAAATGTCATTGTCGAACAAAAATAGTTATTATTGTTGGTAAGTCTCACTGTTTCAATCAGTGCATTTGTATCTTCCAAACATATTTAAATTAGATTTTTAAATAAGCTAAATGAAGGGTTTGAATGCTTAAATATCATCTTTGCCATTTTTTAAATATGCCCCCCTGATTAAACACTGGCCCCTGCTTGGCCCCCACAGTTAAACTGGTCTAGAACCGCCACTGGTTTGATGTCTTTTGTTGTCAATTTGTGTCTCTTAGTAATCATTTTGTCGTCTTCCGAATCATTTCATTTCATCTCTGTGGTAGATAATTTTGTATTTTTGTGGTTGGTACCTGTTTCATCAAGTGACATTTTGCAGGTGAAGGCCAGGGGGCCCTGACACGGGGCCCTAAAGGCCTTAGTAATCCATCCATGATTTGTTATGAGATTAACAATTGTATAACTGTCAACTGCAGTTAATGAGATAATAACTGATGAGGAAGTGAGACCTTTAATCAGAATAATCACTGTTAGGACCCCTATTCACACTGGCCTAATTTCCATAGAGCACTAAATAGTAAAAAACTATTCTGCATTTTTCTGGGGACACATCAAGGAGTCCTGGGGGTCCTGGGGGACCCTACCACTGGGTGAGAACTTTTGCCATTGGTGAACCCAAGTACTTAGGAAAAAAAGGTTAAGATCTGTCCTTAATTAACCTCAATGTATTAAGTACTTTTTTTTGTTCCCCTGGCCTGTAAAAACTCAACACTTTGCTAATATTGACTTCCCTTTAATGACAGAAAAAACTGAATAATGTTAGTTTTCTTAATACTGAGTACCTTCAATACATTACAACACATTCCTTCTTGGTTCTATTATGAAATACATACAGGGCTTAATATTAAACTCCCTCACATTCACTGCAAATAGACAAGTGAAAGAAAGGAAACAAGTGACAACGTGCAAATATGGTTTTGTAGTGATGGTGTTGAATATGACAAACATCTAGGAAATAACTATTAATTTGTTCCTGTTGAGAGAGGCCATATCAGTCCCTAAAGTGGAATATTACATTAGATTCTCTACAATTAAAGCTGCATTAATTAATGTTCTGTTCCCTGTAGTCCTATTTAACAGCCTAGATTGCTTGGTGTGAGTTGCAAGTGATTTGCGAGTTGTGACTGTTGAGATATTGGCTGGAGAGAAATAGATAAAACAATTCGAACAGCTGTTTTTGATTTATTTCCTCTTTCTCTCTCCAAATGGAAAAAAAACCCGATATCTCTTTGGATCAATATATAATATTATGGACTGTATACTTCAAAGACATCTTTTAAACAGGATTCACAGATCCGGAGAAATTCAACCTTTTTTCAGAAATCATCAACTTGTTACTCAAGATAATCCACATAATTTTTTAGCAGTTTCATGGAATTGAGAATGATAGAGGAGTTGTAGGCCAAAAACCCCTCAAAAACAATTTATATATACTTGATGGAACTTGTTAGGTTATGTTTTTCTGTTTGTTGAGCAATGTCTTTCACATTAGACATATCTATGACAATGAATCTTTGATTTTATTTACAATGTATGCAATCACTATTAGTTTTATTTACATGCAAGAATGAAAATGGAAAAGAAACACCACAAGTTGTTGAGCTCAACGTTCCTTTATAAGTGATCCCCTGCTAACACAGCTGATGACAAACATCATTTTGACCACTGGCACTTCAGGTAGGATTTTTTTTTAAGACTAATGTGAGTGATGAGGAGTCTGAATTAAATGGCATTTCTTAAAAACAAAACATTAACACCACAGATCACGAGAAGGCATTCATATATAATGTTTAAAACCTTTTTTTAAATTATTTTTCTTACAAAATGTATAAACTTCACTCAAGTCAAAATCTTTCACAGCAGAAAATTAAAGCCAAAATGCAATACTAATACTCATGCTTAAGAAAATAAAGTAGTTTTTTTTTTGTATTATTAGGCTGTGCAACTTCACCTCAAACTGTTATGAGTCTCATTCAAAAAAATAAACATGCAAACTTCACAAGTTAGATTAAATTCAACAAGAAAAGCATTAAGCAAAAAAACAACAACAACAGAAACACTTTGGGATGAGGACACCTGTGCAAATTTATTAAGCGGAGTGAAGTCTTTCTGCCACCCTAAAAACAGAAAATGAAATTGACAATTTATTTATTTTAAGTACCGTAATGTGTATACTGTTAGTTATATTTGGATACCAAAGTGAACCTAACACCAGTAGAAAAGCATACAGCAAGACAATGATCAGAACAACCACTACATTTTCTAATTTGTTAGAGTAAAGGTTTGAAAATGTTACACTGAGTTCACATTCAAAAATTAAACTCACTCAAGGTAGTACATAGACTACATTATCCCTCAAGACTACAGAAAATATTTCGGGATGTGTCACCCCAATGTATTAGGTGTCAAAGTGAAGAAGGAACACTATCCCACTTATTTTTTTCGTGTCATAAGCTACAACCATTCTGGTCATCCTTGTTTGAGTTCTTCACTAAGGCCCTTAATCATCCATACACTGCAAAAAAGCCAACTTGCATTTTTTGGCCTAAAACAGTGATTTAAGTTGGTAAAACTTGGAAATATAAATTATTGACATTTAGGGCAATAATGTAAGTTAGCACAACAAAGGAAGGCAGTTGTCTGCTCAAAAACAAGTTGGTGAGTTGTTGTTACTTATATCTTTAAGTTGGGGTTCACAACAAGGGACAAGGGTCTGATAACTCTTATTTCTTTGTTGGGAAATTTGGTCATTAGCGAAAGCTAGCGGCTAACTGACGCTAGCGGCTAATTGACGCTAGCGGCTAACGGATGCTAGCGTCACTGCTTGTGACAGCTAGTAGGCAAGAGTAGCCATTAGCGTATCAATGCTAACTCAAAATTGTGGTCGCAACATTAGCTGACATTTCATAGCGCCGTTACAATCGTGCCAGAGAAATTCAGAGTTAAGCAAACTCAAAAACAAAACTTAAAATATTTAGTTTAATTGTCCAACTTTAAATGTTATCCAAGTTTGTTGCCTTGAAATTTTGAGTTCACCCAACTTTTCTTTTTTTGCAGTGTGTAACCTGTTCACCGTGTTGTTTGGAGTGGCTAATCCAGATAGTGTTAAAAGTAGTTATGAAGCTATTAAAGGCTATCTCCCTTTCAACATTGTTAGCCAGAAAGTTAATTCTACAGTTTTGGAAATCTGAAAGGGCTCCTACATTTGAAATGTGGTTGAGAGAGCTGGGAAATGTATTACACTTGGAGAAAATCAGGTACATCATATCTACTAAAGAATATAATATAATAAAATATGGCAACCTTTTCTTGATTTAATGTCTAAAAACTGAATTAGTGCTATTCTGTTGCTGTGCCATTTATGTTATACCCTTGTTTTGTTTGTCTAATGTCAAAAACTGTCAAAAAAAAAAACATGTATTGTTCTGTGTAGCTCCACCAACTATCTCTAATTTGTATATATAATTTGGTTATATTTTTCTGTTATGAAAACAATAAAAATAAATACACACAGAAAAAAAAAAAAATTAAACTCACATTTCTTCTTTTACCCCGGTCCACGTCATTTCATAAAGCCGATCTCTCTGTTGGGATAGTAAACAAACATATCTCAATCATAAAAGTAGAGTTATTATTTGGAGATGATACCACCATAAAATTGAACAGCCAACACCCAACTTACTGCCTCCATAAGGACTATGGGGTGCACTGGCAAGAATTCGGGCTTCTTCCTGGCCTCAGGACAACTTGCCAGACCAATTAAAAAATCTCTTGTGTAAGATATTCTGCCTATGAAAATATAGTACAGCATTACAAATGTTCAATTGAAACATTTTTTTAAAGGCAAAAGTTGGTTTTAATCTGTCAATGCAGACGCCTCGTGCCAAGCCACTACTGTAAATAACAATTCGGGAAAATAACTTCCCTGCTTAAAGTAAACACATAAGCATTATAATAAAAACATCCAGGCTCCAGATGAGCAGAAATGCATGTTTCATTTGAAGCAATGTCTTACCTTCTTTCTTTTTGTGAAGGTTGACAATCTTGTAGAACTGCTCTATGCCAATATTTGTCTATCAAGTGCAACATTAGAACAGTTTTAGAAAACATATTGTCTAAATACACTGCTTGACAGGCAAATACTTCAACCAATGTTCTTTTATTGGGAGAAAATGCATAGTACTAATAGGTGAGATTTAAATACTGATGTGCTGAATTAACTAGTTGGCCAGGAGGCATTTAATCTACAACAATTTTGATAATGTTTTATCATTTATTAAGCAAAAATGCAGAATGATGTCTAGTATAATGGTCTAAAATGTGACTGACTGTTCCTGTCTATTTTATTTTTTACATTTTAAAGATGATTCTTGGGAAACTAATCAATAGAACAATCCATAATGAAAATAATTGTAAGCTTCAACCTAAAAATAGCATCTTCTCTGGGATTTCTTACCTCTTGATCCTCTTCCTCCATCAGTGACTGTGCACATGTTGCAGCATTTATTTTGGGCTCTAGATGAAGTGATACAATTCTTATATGAGCATGCCTTTTTTATATTACTATACAATATACACTACCGGTCAAAAGTTTTAGAACACCCCAATTTTTCCAGTTTTTTATTGAAATTCAAGCAGTTCAAGTCAAATGAACAGCTTGAAAGGGTACAAAGGTAAGTGGTGAACTGCCAGAGGTAAATAAAAAAAGGTAAGCTTAACAAAAACTGGAAAATAATGTACATTTCAGAATTATACAAGTAGGCCTTTTTCAGGGAACAAGAAATGGGTTAACAACTTAACTCTATGGAGTCTGGGGCTATTTTGTCCATTTTTGAATTCTTTTCATGTCTTTGTAAGTCATTTTGTGTCTTTTTTTAGTCGTTTTGTGTCTTTTTTTTGGTCATTTTGTGTCTTTTGGTGTCTTTTTTTGTCATTTTGTGTCTTTTTTTAGTCCTTTAGTCCAACATAAAATGTGATTTTGAATCTTTTTTTTTACTTTCAAAACACTATCATGCTCAATAAATAATTTTAAATGTTGCAAATGTGCATTAATTTCAGAGTACACTGAGACATTAAACTGCATCATTTTCAATTAAATTCTGGAAAAGTTGGTGTGTTCTAAAACTTTTGACCAGTAGTGTATTTCAAACTGATATCCTTAAAAGTTTGACCAACTTACCATTGTCAATATGTAGGCAGCGGCGCAGGGGTCTTGCAGGCTCCAGATGTTTTTGGAGGATTCTTCTCCTTGATACCTCCATTCTGGTGTCGTTGAGGTTAAAGCAGTGAGGGTAAATCTACTACACTCTACAAGGCTTACTCATCACATTAACATGGCATAGTGCTGTATTACTACAGGCAGGCATTACTCATTTTTCAATAATTACATCAGTGCATTCTAAAGAGGGATTCTCAGACCATTAGGGGCCCTGTGGTGGGACACCGCCACCTGCTGCATGTCAGAATTAGTAGCCTATTATGATTACTCTGAGAATCTGTTCAGAAGCCAGTTTTCAACTGATATAGCTATCTCAATTCATTGCACGGAGAGCTGGATTGAACATATTAAACTTCTGAAATCCAGGAGATTTTGGTTCAAATTTGTCAACTTCCTATGCATTAATTTCTGTCTGTGTTTAGCATCTTTCAGTCAGTCCTTACATCACATGCATGGCTCCTTTTTCTCCACACAAACATGGCTTTCAGTCAGACTTTTCATTTTATTTTAATTAACAAAATATAAAGCTGCCAGGAAGCCAATATACAAACAAAATACACAGGTGTCTATGAAAAAGTAAAGTGAGGAAAACTAAATAATGAAACTACAAAACAGTCTATTTGCATGTAAATTAAAAATAGTAATAGTTTTCTTTGTAGAAAGAAATTGATTGATCTATTGATTGATTTTATTTGACCATTCTTGATATAAAAAATATGAAACAGCAACCTGTGTCATACGTTATATAAATAGATTAAAAAAATAGTCAGGGATGACACAATAAAGCCCTAAGGCTTATTTCCATTGTGGTCCCTATAATAAAGTATTTAATATAAAGTATTTAGTATTCACAATTTAAAAAAAAGGTCTAGAAACATAAATGGCACTTTCAACTGGCTTTCTCAGCTTGTCTACATGATATATCAAAAAGGTTATTATTGTAAATAAAACATGTGTATTTTCAATAGATGGACTCCAGAGGGTTAATTAGCTAAAATAAAGTATAGGATCAGAAAGCTAAATTATTAAGGATTAATAAAATCATTTAGCACTGACCAGGGATGCGCGAGGCTGAGTGTAATTTAGCATAACAGCTAACGTGAGCAATGCAACATGAAGAATTTAACCTAACGGACCTAACGTTATTAGCTTTACGCTTTGTTAACTGTAAGTTAAGTTGACACAAATTAACATCTGTGAACACAAATCGTTTGAAACTATTTTTAGAAAAACTTTCTAGGATAACTGGGAGTGAAAGACGCCAAACAGGTGGAAGGTTCCTGTTGCTCATCACCATGTTTCATGGCAGACATCTGTGTACATCATGATAACGGACAGCGGCTAACATTAGCCTTTACCAATCAGTCTCACAGTCGCGACTGTGTTCAACGATTTAACACATCATATTAAAACATTAACGAAACAAGACTGTAAATAAGTTAGTGATGTCACAAGCAAACTACAAAATGATGCACAAGTTTGAACTCTGCGAATTCCGTTTATCTAACCAGCAAAACTGAGCTAATGTCTATTATCAGCTTGATACGAGTTTTTTCCGTCGTCGTTTTTAAAATATAAAGATGAGATTTTATGTTAAAAAGTATTCACCTGCAATTAATTTTACCTCGACGTGATTTTCTGCCTGCTCACCTCACCGGTGTCACGGAATGTGTCATGGTAGTCAAGGCGAGACTATAACTTCCGGTAGACAGCTTTCAAAATAAAATCTGTACTTACCAAGACCCATAGAATGTAAAAAATAAAACCACAATGACAAAACATCAAGACCAAAGTGCAGGGGTCTCAAACTCAAATTACCTGGGGGCCGCTGGAGGCAGTATCAAAATGACCAAAAACAGACACAAAATTACTTTTAAAAAAAGACAGGAAAAAAACGAAATTATTTTAAAAAAAGACACCAAAAGACCAAAAGACACAAAATGGCCAAAAAAAAGACACAAAATTACTATAAATAAAGACACAAAATTACTAAAAAATAGACACAAAATGACTGAAAATTCACTAAATTACTTTAAAAATAAGACACAAAATGACTGAAAAATCACTAAATTACTTTAAAAAAGGCACAAATTACCAAAAAAATACACAAAATTACTAAAAACATACAAAATTACTAAAAAAAAAAAGGAAAAAATTACCCCACCAAAAAAGTAATTAAGGGGACCTTCCACACACAACAGGGTAAAGTGCCAATCATATAAATTTACATTAAACTTTCACATCAAGGCGGGGGCCACAAAATCTCATCACAAGGGCCGCAATTGGCCCGCGAGTTTGAGACCCATGCCATAGAGGAAATGGATTTTTCAGATATACTTTAACGTTTCATTTCCCTTTGTAAGAAAAGGAAAACCAGAATGACTGCAATATATGTTAATATATGTAGCTTTTACCTAGGATGCTGAGATCTCTTAAATAAATTTTGCACCTGTTCTTCGAGGGTCCAAGCAAGAAGATCTTTCAGAGACTGCTAAAATGTTCAAATAGTGCTCTGACAGACTGGATATCTTCTGTTAGGTTGATGATAAAAAAATTAAGCATAACAATGTGTTTTAGCAACAGTCCATCTAACAAGCAGCCCAAGACTATGCAAATCATTTTTTGTTTAAAATACTTAAGGGAAAGGGCAACCTCAATATTAGAAATACACATTAGCTTCTCTCATTTTACAAGTCTTGCTCTTGAACTGATGGATTTAAAAAACAAACAAAAAACACTCAGGAGGTAACAAACTGAACCTTTTTTTTTTTTTTTTTAGAAGGGATTCATTTTATTGACAATTAACTGGTTCTTTGTATATAAAGGATGTATGTTGCAAGTCAAATTAGTTTACATTGTGACAGATCTTTGAAGAAAAGCTGACAATTCAGGTATGCATTTTTACAAGACCTTTCTGCAACAACCACACTTAGTAAAATAATATTTACATACATTTTCCCACAGCATGTTGCATGTTAAACAAAACAAAAACACTTCAGTGAGAAAACCAACAACTTAGTATTTCAGGAAGTCGGTATTTAGAATTAGCATTGTATACAAAAAGCATATTTAGTCACCAACTACATTGTTTAAACAATTAAAACAAATCCACTTAGTAAAGAACTATAGCCCTATACTCACCGTTTTCATTTAAAAAAAACAACAACAACGCCATCAAAATAAAAATAAGTCCAAAGTCAAAATCAGACCATATCAAAAAAGAAATCAAAAGGAAAGTAAGCAAAGGCCATTGCTTACTTGAATCAACATTTTGATTATGTCCACACAACACTGTTAGATGGCATGATAAGCAATGTCATTTTCACACAAGCAAAAGCTGTATTTTTCTTGGACCTATTGGTCTTCCACTCAGTTCCTGAACTGCGGTCAATGCCTCCTGACGGGACTCAAACATTGCAGTTGCAGATCCTTTAGGTTTTCCACTCGGCTCATACTGCAGTGAGACAGATCCAGGGATAACGCGATATCCATAGCAAAAGTCATAGATTTCCTCATTTCGGATTTGGAATGGCAAGTTAAGTAGCTGCACACAGGTGGGGCCATCCAGGTGCCGCCCTGGCTGACCAAAGCCCTCACAAAAGCCATTTCCTCTTTCTTGTGGAGCGTAAGGGCCTACTGTACGGGGCTCATAATCATAGCCTCCATGGATAGGAGCCTGTACGTTAGTCATTGGTATATTACCATCACGAGGAATCCTAAAGTCAGGGTAGTCTGTGTCACCAGGATAGGATGCCCCGCTTCTCCTGCCCGAGTACCTCTCCTCTCTTGGCAGTGGCTCCTGCACAATGGGCTCTTGCACCATAGGTGGTTCAACACCCAACTGCCGCATCTGAGAACGTGAAATGCATTTCAGTATGACTTCTGACCCAAGAAACCTCTGTCCATTAAGAGAAAGGGCACTCATGGCCTCTGCCTCAGAGCGGAAGAGAACCAAAGCCTTTCCAACTCCAGCACCTTGATTGTCACGCAGCACTAACACCATGTCCTCTGTGACATTAAGCCCAAAGAAGAAGTCAATGATCTCAACTTTCCGTACATCAAATGGTAGGTTTCTCACAAACAGACATGTTTTCTCCTCCGAGTCATAAGGATCACTGGGGGGGTAGGATGGAGACCTCTCTGGAAACATTTCAGAGTTTCCAGGAGATCTGACATCCGTGCTCTGAGCTCTGAGAAGGGTGACCATTTTCTCCCTTGAGATTGGCTTAGTGGAAATCCAGCGGTTCAAAAATTGCCTTTTTTCAGGAGTTAAGGCATCACAATAGTCACGCAGATTCTTGAACAGCACAAATGCTGATCTGGTTCTTCTCCCATCAGTACCAAGTAAGTGCAGGATCTGATCATCCTCAAGCTTCGCATTACGAAAAAGCCTTTTTATGTGATCCTTTTCAAATGCGTAGGACAGATTGTCCAAAAAAAACGCAGTATTCCTCATCGGAAGGAGCAGAGGGCTGCGGTGTCAAAGGTGATTGTGACCTTGCATGATGTGGATTCCTCTGATGGCGAACAGGTGACCTGTCCCTTTCAAAGTTGACATCCATGTTGAGATCTGCTGAACCTTTACCAGTAGTCCGACGCCAATAATCTGCTGTCGTTTTGGAAACCTCAACATACCTTGACCCAATGTATTGCCTGTCCCTTTCCAGAGCTTCGTTTGCATCCTCTCTTGTTGCGAATTTGACGAGACCTTTTCCATTGTTTTGACCATGTGAATTTTTCAATAAGATCATATCATTAATACGTAAACCACTGAAAAATTCATGAATGTCTGCTTCAGTGACAGAGAAAGGCATTCCGCCTAGAAACACGTACACAGAGTCACCATTAGTGTTTGAACCCCTTTGGTGCTGGGGGGGAGGGGTATAATCAGACCTGCTACCTGATCTCCTGCCCACCTCAGGGTCCAAAGATCTTCGAGCATGTTTTGCAGTCTCCTCAAGTCGTCTGTTTTGATCTAGCTCTGCGTTTCTTGTGCTTCTTTCAAGCATGTTCTGCATCTCTGACTTACTACTTAGTAGTAATGTAACAGGTGAGCCCTTGATGTAACCTCCAGACCGTGTCATAGCCCTTCTTGCATCTTCATCGGAAGCAAAGATAATGAAAGCTTCCTCTCGATCCCCACCAATTATATGCACCCCTCCATCTGGGATTTTGAGGCCAGTGAAGAACTTGCGAATGTCCTCAGAACCTGCTGTGACTCTTAGTCCCTGTAAACGGATGACGACCGCCATGCTGATGTACAAACAACAGCACCTGCAAACAGAAGGGTATAGAACAGCATTATTGCCAACGGAGCTTCTCAAGCTCAGCCTCAATTTCCTGGAATTCCAATTCATCACCACTGAAGTGGAACACAAATTGTGAGACAAACGGCATCAGAGACAAGGGAGACCATTACAATCAATGTCCACAACAGCCGCTACTGAAACGGACAAGGAATTCTAATTTGTGAGGGTAAGATAATTCAACACATACTATAGATCACACTCGCATCTGCCTTCCCTTTAAATGTCCGCTATACCAACAGAGTAAAATATGTACAATGGCACACTATTCACCAGAATATTAAAAAATGTAGTCTGCCACTGGCTCAAAATGGATAATATGGCATCATCAAACCCTTCATCATTTACACCACTGGTTAACAATTCAATTTTATCCCATATAATTTAATTAAAGCAGTGAAATCTAAGTTGATATGAAAGCCAAAACTGACTTCACTGATTTACAAGTAGTCATCTTGCAACTTAATTGTGATGAAACCCACTTGTTCAATAAAACAATATAGCTGATAAGGTTGTTGCCTTGGAAAGACAAAAGGCTAATAGACAAAAAATGGGTCAATGGGTCTGAATGCAAATGTCCACGTAGTTACCATAGCCATAAATTCACAAGTATCCTTCCCCAACATTAATGCTTAATCCAGGTCCGACATTTTACCACCACCAAATATTTCCCAATAGCCTGCCAGCAAGGTGATCAGTAACAATGATGCTATTGGAGGGTCCTCCAGAATGAGACAGCCTTGTTGATCCATCATAAATTCGGTCTTGAAATTCTTCAACTGGGACACAATTATGCAGCCAAGTGAATGTCATCCAAAAGGCAGTGGTATTCTGGAACTACGCACCAGCTACATTTCAACCAAAGTGGCTCCAAATCCGTCCCTCACCAACCACATGCCAAAAAGCACCAAAACTGATAACTGATCCAACATAACTATACACAATAAAATTATTGTAACTCATAAAAAGGCTCCTCTACTGCATAACCACCTTGCTCCTACTCCTCTAACAGCCGTTCCAGTATATTCCATTCATGGCAGAAAAAAACACTGTTGTGGATTGCATTGTCTGGCAATCTACACTACTGATGCAGTCTGTTCGTTCCAGAAACTGGCAATAATCCAATAGCGGCGGTATCCCCTCTTCAAACAGAAACATCGCCATATTGCAACAGAGATATGACAAAGGCTGGTCTCAATTGACCCTTATCACATAACTAACAAATCGTCACACTGTTAAAATAATCGCCTATGTCATTTTTTTGTCAAAATTGTTGTTGTTTTTTGCCTAAATCATCTCCTCATGATGCCGGCCACCAATAAAATCGCCTCCATCCTCAGTTGATCAGATCATGTGATTTTACCCCTTTAAGATCATCTCTTCTTTGACAATTTGCCACATTCATAGGCATCAGATAAGAACCCAGCAAAGAAGAGCTAGAGGGAGATTGTTTAGTTATCAGTTTAGTTTATCAGTGTTTTATTGTTGACACTAATATTGGTAACACTTTACTCTAAGGTGTTTACATAACAGTGACATGTGCGTGTCATAAACATGACATGGGATGTGTCATGAACATTAATGACACTTTGAAGTGACATTAATGCTCATGATACTTGCCATGTCATGTTTCTGACAGGCTTGTGTGACTCTTATGTAGACACATTAATTAAAATTTTACCATATCTTGCTTAAGTCACAAAGGCATGTTCCAAAAATTGCCTAAGTTTATTTATTTATCTTAAGTTACATAATTTACACACAGAGTTATTACTATGCCAATAGCCATCCTTTTTAAGTGAAATGATCAATAATTCACACTTTTGGTGAAGTTCTTTGTGTTTCCTGCAAAACTTGAAAAAATGAGTTAGGCGATTATTTTAACAGGGTGATGAAATGCGACCTCTTGTGATGAAAACGCGATACGATCTTTCAGGGTAGCTAGCGTTAGCTCTAACGGATTACGGTTAGCATCTGCTGAGATCCAAATTGGTCATAGAGATACAACAGCGGTTTAGCATATCGTATAAGTGACACAGAGATAAGGCACACAAGCTGTCCATCCATATAGGGAAATCCACCATCCATCCATGTAGGGAAATCCACCCGTAGGTTACAAAATTACTGAAGAACAGTGCTACCCCAACTTGGCTAACCAGACAGACAGCAACACTACACCACCAAAAGCACATAGCGTTAGCAAACTGATCGCCATTAAAAACACCGTCACACATTCATAATCTATAACCTACTGCAAAGTGGCATGCAACATATCTCGGCTACTACGTTGGTCGTACGCTATACATGTGGCGAACAATGCACACACCTGACTGGATCACACAAAGCTCAGCAAAATGTCAAACATAGCTGTCGTTAGCTATGTAGCCAGCTAGCTAGGCCTTTAGCTTCAGCGTTAGCTTATGTGACGACCGACACTGACATGCGGCAATGTGAATGTATCCCTTGGAAAAAAAACAGTATATCGAGCTAACCAACGACAACACTTACACAATTGACAAGCACAGATTCACAAATCGAGAATAGCGGATTGATTCAGATCAGTTAAATTGAGCCTCAGGAGAAACTGTCTTCGGTTTCGTGTCGCGCTTGTCTCGAAGTGGACGCAGAGCTTCCTCCTTCTTCTTCTTCTTCTTCTTCCTCCTAACGTGGAATGACTGGCTGCAAAACAAACATGAACAGTGCATATCGCCACCTACTGTACCGGAGTTTGTAATATTGTTTTGTAATATTTTGTTTTCATAAACTTGCTTCATGGAAATACTATTTACATATGCAAAACATGCGACTGCTAGTTCCCTATCTCCCACAGACCTTTATCTTCACACACTTCTGCGTTCTACCACCCTGTCGCACTTTCAACATATCGTCACACTGCTAAAATAGAAGTCTAAGTCATTTTTTGTCAAAATTGGGTTGTTGTTTTTTTTTTTGTTGTTGTTTGTTTTGCCTAAATCATCTCCTCATGGCCCCGGCCACCAATGGTAAAATCTCCTCCATCCTCAGTTGATCAGATCATGATTTTACCCCTTTAAGATCATCACTTCTTTGACAATTTGCCACATTCATAGGCATCAGATAAGAACCCAGCAAAGGAGAGCTAGAGGGAGATTGTTTAGTTATCAGTTTAGTTTATTAGTGTTTTATTGTTGACACTAATATTGGTAACACTTTAATCTAAGGTGTCTACATAAGAGTGACACGAGCGTGTCATAAACATGACATGGGATGTGTCATGAACATTAATGACACTTTGAAGTAACATTACAGTAATGCTCATGATACTTGTCATGTCATGTTTCTGAAAGGCTTGTGTGACTCTTATGTAGACACCTTCAAAATAAAGTGTTACCATAACTTGCTTAAGTCACAAAGGCATGTTCAAAAAATTGCCTAAGTCATTTATTTCTCTTAAGTTACATAATTTACACACAGTGTCATTACTATGTCAATAGCCATCCTTTGTTACATCCTTTTTGAGTTAAATGATCAATAAATGTCATATGTTACACTTTTGGTGAAGTTTTTTGTGTTTCCTGCAAAACTTGAAAAAATGAGTTAGGCGATTATTTTAACAGATTTTATATAGTAAGTCGCAATGGGCCCGCAGTGCGCTCCAGGGTTCGCGCCAGCTATTTTCCCACATCATGTGATGTTGTGAACACAGCTGCCACAGCAAAAGGTACACTGTGGGGATCGGTGTGTGGAATAAAAGGTATTCAAAAAGATAAGTTTATAATCTTTCAAGCAAATCGGCTTGTCAGTCATATTGTTATTTATAGGTTGGCCAAATCGAGGCATTTTCTGGGGCTTGTTTTTCGTGGTCATTTGTGTTCTTGGTCTGTGCTTTTAACTCTTGGCTAACTATGTGAGCTCATGCTAACTAGATAGTAGCGACATTGACCCAGGCTGGAGCTGAAGCTGGAGCTGGGGCGCAGCAGCGGCAGCGACAGCAGCGGAGCCTCATTTCCGACAGCCCCGTATGGATTTGACGTCGGCATACATTGTTGCTTGATGTTTTACAAAGGGTCGAATACCGGTGATCTTGAAGATGGGGGAACCTTGTGACCTTAAGCACTTCGTAAAGTGAGTACCTTGTGATCGGCCGGTTTTTATTTAGCGTTATGTTAATTTAGCCATCTCAGTATAGACAAGCAAGACAAAACATCACTAGCTAGCATGCTAGTAAAGCCGGGTGCACAGACTCGACTGTACGGCTCCATTATACCCTCAAACGGAAACGTATAAATAAACCCTTCCTGTCCACTCGTTCAATTAGAAAAGTAGCGACCTCTCCACTAGTTGAGAAGTTTATTACTTTTAATTTACATATTTAGTGAAGCTCGAGAGCTAAAACTGAAGTGAACGCCAGTATCGTTAGCCTAGTGGCTGCTAGTGGAGTGTGAGAGTTGACTAGCCTAGCTAGCGTTAGCTCTTGATGCTAGTAGAGCTCCTCGGCTAGTCGTCTTCGTTTATAAAAACAAATGGTTGTTTGCCTCTTCTGCGTAACCGAAAGCGCGCTGATTATATTTTCAATGATATGATTGTTTGCCGGTCCATATTAACAACATATAATGTACATAGCACAACAGGAGCTAACGCTATCTTTAAAGATGGCACACGAAAGCTCCCTGTTAATGTTGGCTTCCCAAGCTAGCTTAGCTGGTTGTGATATTTTGTATAAAACAGCACCACAGTCGAACAGCTAAGCTCATGCCATCTTACCTGCCTGCTTACCACTTTTATACATGTTGTATGACTAGTTAGCACATACTGAAACATATTTATCTAAATTGGTGGTTTGTTACACATCCTCTACTCGTTTTCATAGTGTTATAACCATCCTTTTTAAAGGCCATGTTTTGGCTGTATCCCGCACAGGCCATGCTTTAGTTAGTTTCCCATTTTGCTTCAACCATTCACCGTTTGTTTTCACAACTGTGTTAATTTGTTCTTAACATAAATCCATATTGTACAACCTTGGTTTTCTGTAGAACATTTGCTTGCGATTCAAATGTCTAATAATAATTAGGTGCATGTTATTTGCTCGCCCTGCATCCATGTTTTTCATCTTCGACCATCAGTCCTGTTTATAAATCATCGGTTTACTTTTGTTGTTTCTGTGAATGCAAGTTTGGCGACAGTAATAAAGTATAATAGACCAACAAAGTGAGAAAATGGGAAATATTGTCTCTTAAAAGACACTGATGTTAAAACGTGCAACTGGTATCTCTGCCACATTGCAACGATAACAAGAATCTCAGGAAGGGAGCTTGCAGAAGTCGTTAATATTCAACGGTTGAAAGCATGTGACACCACACATTTTTTGACATAGCGTGCATATAAAAAATTGTTTTGCACAAGCCGCAACCATTTTTAAAGTTAATTTTCTCTATTTCATAATGTCAAAGTTATATATTAAAAAAAATCCTAACAGAGCAGCTATTAACTGTTGTGGACAAAACAGACTAAGTTCATTACAACCCTATTTTTCTTTTTGTCAGGTGTGGCGTCACTTTGGAGGGCTCATTTCTCTGATTTGGATTATTCTTGGCCAGCAGCCTCTTCAGGCCTACTAATCCTAGACAAGTTTCTCAATGGACACTCGGCTCAAGTCAGAGATCAGGTATTAGACAGCACAACATGCAACTTAAAGTGTATGATCTGTCTAAAGTAGTTTAATATTAAATTTGAAATAATTTGAGTATGATTTCCAAGATGTACTTTGTTTTGGGTGCACACTGTGCAGATATTTCAGGCATCTAAACATTTTGATATCAAGGTCATCCTAAGCCTAAGGCCTTGTCATTATTTATGCACTGATAGTTATGACAATTAAACAACAAGACTATATGCTGCAAAATGTTTTGGACTCTTTTTTTAATTTAGAAATCTAATGCCATGTTTTCTTCACATGCTTCTATCCATCTATGTTGTTATTTTTGACTTGGCAGTGAATAACTAAACTGTGTTTTGTGTAGTTTAGCCACACATACAGCATCCAGTACAGTGGTGCCTGTGACAGTAACATATAAAATGGTAAAAAATCATCTCAAAGTAAAAAGTAAAGGCTTAATTCTCTAGCATGAACAAAATAACGATATCAGTAGGACAGGAGACACTATTATAGATAAATTCAGGTTCAATTTGTGTCACCATAAACAATGGATGACCACAATGGTTGCTATTTGATATTATGTTCAGTCACACTCACAGTTTGTTTATTGGCTAAAAACATGAAACAGATCTGTATTGCAGTAGGAATAACATTCCTGTATTTTATAAAATATTTCTGCATCATCAAACTAAAAAGGTAAAGTTCTTGGGCTAGTAGAGCCAGTCCATTAATAATTTGATTGTCAGCTGTTTGTTATAGGCTTTCTGTATAGCAGAATGTCACTGCAGAAATGTCTCATTTTGAAGGTTACAGAGAAAAAGGGAAGAAAAAAAATGTAATCCCAAAGCATTAAATGACCTAATTGTTGCCCAGCACCCATATTGAGCCTACCCTAAGGAACACACATACCAAAATAGGACATAAGGATGAGCAAAAACCCAATTATTCACTTTTTTTAACTGCTGAGTAATACTTACATCTCCGTGTTTCTTTGTTTTTGGTCATTTGGGATGATTTTTTTATCATTGATTTCAGTGTTCTCTTTAATGAGAGATTAAACAAACTATTATCTGTCAGGAAACCTCAATTGCATGTAATCAAAAATAAAAAGATTAGTGTGACAGATTGCCTTTTCTGTCACACGAATGATTTTAGTTTCATATAGTCGTTGCCTTTGAAAAAATCCATTGAGGGATTGCAGCTCCCTCTGTTCATAGCCACAGTGGATTTGCTTGGTTTCTCACTGGCTTTGTATTCTGTGAAAAAGTGTATTATGAATTCTGGTCAGGTACACTTAGCCTAACCTTTTCCATATTCATGTCTGACAAGAATGTATTTCTGAATTCAAGTAGGATATGAAAACCTAAGACATTTAAAGTATGTACTAGGACTGGACAATTGATCATGTTGGGTTTTTTTTTTTTTTTTTTTTTTTTTTTTTAAGAACGATAGTTCAGTAACAGAATAGCAGGAAGTGCGATATTTGTGAAATGCAAAACGTGTAAATATACTGCTGAAGTGTCCAGTCCTACAAATTCCATTCCGAAGACTTTAGAAAAAAAGATTCTCGCTGTAAATCACACCGTGTTCATCATCATTTTCAATGAAAATGACACACACACACACACACACACACACACACACACACACACACACACACACACACACACAAAGTGGGTCAAAGTAATTAGAATTACATATTTTTTCTGAATTGTTAAGCCCTATAGGCTAGCAATGAGCCCATTTCCTTGGACACATATTTTATACTTAACAAAAGGTCTACCGTTTCTTTTCTCTGCATGGTGGCTCGTTGTTTAGCACTGTAGCTTCACAATAGCAGACAGATCCTGGGGTTGAATGACAACCCTGTCCATCCTGTTTGAGCTTGCATGCTCTTTTTGTGTTTGCATGGGTTTCCTATGGGTGCATCAGTTTTCTTTTACACCTACACTCTTCTACTTCTAATCAATATAATCCCGTTTGGGTTAGGTTTAGGTTTATCATGGCTTTTTCTGTATCCACTTGGGCCTCTAAAAAATTTTAAGCTGAGCTGTCATATTGTCCTCCCCAAAACAGCATTTGGTCTCAAGGTTTGGTGGATGAAACATTCAGTACCATTCGCACCATGCACCCCTTATTATGATGCCTTCTACATTTACCAACATCATTGGATGGCATGAATGATTGTCACCAAAAAGCACAGTAATTCTTCAGTTTAAATGAATAACACATTCTTATTTTATTCTTACTCAAGGTATTATGACCACCTACTCCCTTCTTTCAGCTATCCTAATTTGTTTTCCATGTAAAGTTTGGCGTGATCCAGTATATTTGCAATCAATAGGCCAGTGAACCTGGCAACCACAGAAGGGCTTCCTGTCATTTACCTGCCATTCAATCCATTACTTCCAATCACTGTCTGTTTATCACTGCACCAAGTTGAGCATGTAGCCTAGACACATACTATAGTTTGACTGCCCTGAGCCAGCATTGATCGTAGGAGTTTTCTTATGTCAGCTATTCTCCCTATTTCCTGTCACTCTACATACTTTGTAAATGACAAATGTGGGTTAAATATATATTTTATAGCTTGAGTGTTTTATTAAATGTTGAAACAAATCTTAGAGTATGTTTATTAATGGTATATCTTCAATTTTTGGAAAAACAGAGTCACAGGAGCAGACTGTGGAAAGAGTAAAGCAAACACTTGTAAATTGGGCAGCAGGTGTTGTGCATCGAAGTCATTCACAGTTTGGAGCACATGCAATATGTTCAGGGATTTGTTCACTTCCCTCAAGGGGTACATTGAGAATTTTCTATTCTCATATCCCTCCTGATCATCTTAATGTTGTTGTGCTGTGTGAACAGTATTCATTGATGTCTGTCTCTCCTCTCTTTTTTTATGCTCCCATGATGCTCTTATGTAACCACAGAGAAGAGGGGAGTGGTGCCTCGGTAAGTCTTACCTAAACAAAGTTAATACCCCTTATGTCTAATTTCACGGTTAAAAAAAACACAAGTTACAATTGGTCTCTCTTTTATTGTAGGTGAAGGTGGAAGGCCTATCCAAGGCAGCTCTAATCAAAAGCCTGTCTCCTAGAGTCATGCTATCCAACCATCTCTTGCCTAAAGGGACCAAGATGAAGGTCAACCTAGAGGATCAGGGTCGTCAGAAAGTGTCCTTCAGCTTCGCACAGACCAAGAAGCCACTGCAGAGCTTGTTCTTTATCCCTTCCACTCCTGAAAAGTCTGCTGCTGAGCCGAACGCTGCCTTGCCACAGTCACCCCCGGACAAAGAGGGGCAGACTCCAGACAGCAAAATGGAGAAAAACCAGACACCAGTGGTGCAGACGTTGATAGCAGAGACACCTTCTCAAACACCAGTCCCCTCAGCTACTACACTGAAACCCGGCTTAGCTAAGATGCATTTCAAGAAGCAAATTCTCAGTGTCTCTGTGACTGAAGAGAAACCAACATTAGTCGTACCAGAGGAGCCGTGCTCTCCTGAATTGCAGGTTCTGCAGAAACCAACAAATGTAACTGAATTTTCAACACCCCAGCCTCAGGATGTCGTCAGTGTCTGGCCCATTGAGAATTCTCTCATTGAAGCCCCTGAGACAAGGGTAACCCCAAACCCTAAGAAGCCAGCTGCTTCCTCAGGAAAAGATGGAGAGAGTTCCAACAATGCTGAGCAGGAAAGTAAGGTAGACAAAAGGAAAACCAGGTCCCAATCTGGTAGTGCTCTCCCTGCTTCAGATTCAGATGGAGATTCAGGCCAGTTGTCATCTAGTCGCAAATCGGTTGACTCCAGAAGTAAAACAAACTTTGATAGCAGAAGTAAGGAGGGAAAAAAGGCTTCCTTGGGTTCACACGTGGAGGAAAAAGAAAAGGAAAAAAGTTCCTCTAAGCGGTCAGAGAATCATGAAAGGTCTTCTAGTTACTCCAAATCAGACCGTGATTCTAGACACACTTCCTCACGCTCATCTCGATCAGACAAAGATCGCAGAAGAACCAGGTCTAGATCACGGTCTAGATCAAGAGGGTCTCGAACCAGTTCATCTCACTCCAGATCAGAGAGATCCCGAGGCGACAGAGGATCGCGCTCCGAAAGGTCATACTATCACGATTCTGATCGGAGATCACACCGGAGTTCTCCACGCAGAGAGAGAAGACGTTCTCGCTCTCGCACTGACAGAACTCGAGACAGTTCAGACTCAGAGGACGACCACAGGAAGACGAGAACAAGGACAAGCGACTCCAGTAGATCGTCTGTCCATTCAAGCTCACATAAAGATTCAAAAACATCTTCCTACTCAAAATCTGAGAAAGCCTCAAAATCTGCAGATTCTCCTCACTCTTCAGAGTTCGACAAAAGAACACAATTGTCAAAGTCAAGGACTTCCAAGCGACTATCAGACTCTGATTCACAACGCAAGTGCTCTCCTGATCTGGACTCCAGTTACCGTAAATCTAGCACCCATCACAAGTCAGAGACCAACAGCAAATCCTCTTCTTCCAGTACGCATACCCACTCTCAAACATATGAAAAAAGACAAAAAAGCAACTCCAGTGACTCTGACAAAGGCTCTGCCTCGGAGGAGAAAACCGAAAAGAAAACCAGTAGGTCAGACTCGAGGCAGATGGCCCCTTCTAGATCTTCTGTGAAAACCAGCGGCCATGATAGACAATCAAATGACATATTTCACAGCCCTGGCAAAGCACCATCATGTGCCAGCACCACAGAAATATGTTCACAGGGTGAAAAAGAAAAATCAGATTCCCAAAAAGGTTCAAATGAAAATACTAGTCAGGATTTTAAAGATAACTGCACTGATAAAAGCTTGCAAGAATCGTCTTCAAGGATATCGAAAGAAACAGATTCAGGCCTTGAAGTTGAGACCTCAGCTATAACCTCAAGTAAAGGCCTAAAGCATGTAAATGCTACCCTGGAAAACTTGACAGATGTGCAGGGTGACCTTCCTTCTAAAAATCAACCACATGAGAACTCAAATGTAGCGGTCTTAAATTCATGCAGTAGTAAAGATAGTTTAATGTGCAACCAGGACAACAAAGTTCTCGACTCTTCACCAGGGCAAAATTCCTTACTTGATACAACAGACACACCTGTCACCATTGATGTCCAGCAGAACACTAAACCAGAGGTCTCTAAAGTTATGACAGTCGACCAGCCGTCTGGCACAAGTTTGCTGCTCGAATCTGATACATCATGTCTTGAATCTGAGGATCAGCTGACACATGAACAGCAAAATATAGATATTGTTAAAAAGAGCAGCAGTACTACCAAAAAATCCAGATGGGATATTGTTGGTCAGGACACCTCAGAGAGTGATAATTCGCAGAGGACAGTTTGTGCAGAGATTAAGCCTACTGTTAAAAAAGTAATCTCTGTTAAAAAGATTGAGTTTTCTAAAGACAATAGCCAACAAGACTCTGACATTAAAGGTACTATACAGCAAGAAGCCGAAACACATTCCAAACTGGTTAAGCAGACTGAAATTTCTAAGCATGAAGTTGGCTCAGACAGCACATCCATGACCGATACATTTAAAGACCAAAGTGAGCCTTCAGAAGCCAGCACCAGCATTGACCACTGTGACTTAAAACAAAGTGTTTCTCAAAAAACAAACCTAGAGGAGCCTCTGCACGTACATGACACATCACAGAACGACAAAGCCGAAAAGATGCAAAGTTGGAATGGTGACGATCACGAAGAAAAATCCAAGGGCAGCGCCAACAGGAGCAAATTGAGTAAGAGAACATTACTTAATCAGGATGCATTAGGAGGACAGAGTGAGGTCAGTGATAGTGACAACTCTGAGTATGACTCTGATTGCGGCGAGGCCATTAAACGATTGCACTCTGTGGTGGTGGTGCCAAAGAATTCTTCTCTAACAATGGATACACAGGACACAGGGTCTTCCACATGCAGTCTACTGAATAGTTCAGAGCTGCAGAATATGGATACTGACAAAGTCCCAAATCAAGGCCCACAACAAAGCCAGGCTAATCCTTCCGCATTTGTGGAGACCAGTGGTCCCTGTGCTGGTGTTAATGAGTTATCTCATAGCAGCTTGTTGTGTCAATCCCAGAGTAATATGATTGATAGCACCAGTCACTTGGAGGGTTCCAGCTCCAGCAGTGTGCAGCCTTCCATAGCTGGACATATCAGCGTCCATGGAGGTGTCGCAGATCCCGTCAACAGCCTTGATAATTCCAGACTGTGTGAGCAAGGGCACACACCACATAATGTAAACAGCAGAGGTGACAGGGTATTCTCCCAATACCAACAAGATGACTTCTCCAGTGCAGACAATATCAATGACCAGAATGGATTTAGCCTGGGTTGGGATTTTTCGCAAGCAGAACAGCCCAGCAGTACGTACCAGCAGCCTGATAGCAGTCATGGGCCACAACTACCAAACACTAAGCTGACTGAAAACTCTCCTCAGAGACAGGAGCACAGGCTGAGTAATGCTACCTGGAACCACCAATCCCCAAACACACAGATGAGCAGACTACCCTACCTCCATGTGCATGAACATTATCAGGACCTTGCAAGTGAAATCCATCCTGACTCTTTGACTAATGACCACGACGACTACAATGGGGATAAACTATCTGATCTCAGTAAAAAAGCTGTTGATTGCAGTGGACTTAACACTCCTGGGTCATCAAGCTTTGTTCAAGGGCATGAAATAAGCAGTAACAGCAGGGGCCACACTGTGCCTGACCCCCCTAGAGAAGAAAATTTTAGACCCCACAGGGGCCGGGGCCCTCCCAAGAAAAGGCGGCCAGAGATTGAATCTGATTCAGACAATGAGGCAGAAGCTGGGCCTGCAGGAAAGAGGGAGCGTCAAGGAGATGCTGACATCTCCAAGGAAACTCCTGTCAAAGCTGAAGTTCAGCGTCCATCACTCAAATTGCGAGACTTTCAAGATGCCAATAAATGGAAAGACTTTTCCAAGTCGAAGAAGATGCCCCCTTACTTTGACTTGATTGAGGAGAACCTTTATCTGACTGAGAGGTAAGTTGTTGATTAATAGAACAAATCATTTTGTTTGTATAAAGCTTAACCTCATAATCAAACACTTGCTTGAAACTTTCTACATTTTGTTTTTGCAGAAAGAAGAGTAAATCTCATCGAGATATCAAGAGAATGCAATGTGAGTGCCCAGTACTGCCTAGAGAGGAACGTTCAAGGGGAGTATTAGCATGCGGGGAAGACTGTTTGAACCGGCTGCTGATGATCGAGTGGTAAGTTGAATGTAACAGAGAAAGCTGTGCAAGAATGCACCTTTTAATATGAAACATTTGCAGGGTTCATATGTTAGGAAAGCCTGGAAATAAAAAACAAAACAAAAAGACAAGAAACGCCTATTGAATTAGTAGTGAAAAGGATTGCACAATTAGTGAAGAAATGTATAGTACTGTTAATACTGTTTCAGTACTTTTTTCTGATTTTTAACACCCTGGCAAATTTGTTGCTTGAGCATTAGGGAATGTAGTAGCACAGATTTCCTATTAAGAGTATAAATCAAATTTGTGTAGGTTTTTATGTAGTCCTGAACGGTGTTTTTTTTTTTTCTTCAGCTCGTCACGGTGCCTGAATGGAGCCTATTGCTCTAATCGACGCTTTCAGATGAAACAACACGCAGACTTTGAGGTTATCCTCACAGAAGACAAAGGCTGGGGTCTGCGGGCAGCTAGAGATTTGGCATCGTAAGTTTAATCTTTCATTCTAAAATTTTAAAATGTGTCTGCAGCATTTTTAATTAAAAGATTCACAGAATCAGTAGTTGTTGTGGGGCTACGTACTCGATTGTGTTGTATTGTTATTGTTATTATTATTATTATTATTATTATTAATATATTGTATTTTCATTGTTATCTTAGAAATACCTTTGTACTGGAATATTGCGGGGAAGTACTGGACCACAAGGAGTTCAAAACAAGAGTGAAAGAATATGCTCGCAATAAGAACATCCACTACTACTTCATGTCTCTAAAGAATAATGAGGTAAGTGATGATATGACTCATTGTATTTAATGTTAATGTTAATAATTCAATTGTATAATAACTGGTTTAACGATTCATGTGAAATGGTAGATATAGTTGACATTGCATTGTGTTTTTTCCAGATCATTGATGCAACACTGAAGGGTAATTGCTCACGGTTTATGAACCATAGCTGCGAGCCCAACTGTGAGACCCAAAAGGTAAAGCGCTGACAAATTAGTGCTATTTTAGATTAGCTAACAGAAAGCTGACTTACCTGATAATGGTTTTTATTCCATTCTAGTGGACTGTCAATGGCCAGCTTAGAGTCGGCTTCTTCACCTCCAAGGCTGTCACTGCAGGAACTGAACTGACATTTGATTACCAGTTTCAGAGATACGGGTACTTTTTTTTGCTGTTATTTTTTTTTTCTTGACACTTTTCATTTTGTGCAGTCTTTGTTTATGTTGCATGCCAGGAAACACTTATGTCTGACATTGCGATAATGTTATATGTTCTCATAGATGTGTTCATAAAGAGTGGTTATTTCACTTCTTTAGTTGATGCTTTAGCAATGGTAATTTAACTTTTTTTGTTTAATCTTTTCTTACAGTAAAGAAGCACAGAAATGCTTCTGTGGAGCAGCCAGCTGCAGAGGCTTCCTGGGTGGCGAGAACAGAGTTAGTGTTCGGGCAGCTGGAGGGAAGATGAAGAAAGACCGCAGTCGAAAGAGTGAACTCACCACGGTTAGTTCTTTGTCTTGCAACACCAGTTGCAAAAAAAAAATTGGGATCCTGTGTAAGATCTGTCCTATTGTTGTAACTTTTAACCCTGCTGCTGTCTCGGCCAGGCTTCCCCTGAAAAAGAGGTCTTTGTGTCTCAGTGGGACCGACCTGGTTAAATAAAGGTTAAAAAAAAAAGAAAAAAAAAAGATGTAAATAAAAACAAAAAGCACCAAATTCTGGAGTGAATATATTTAAAAATTAACCTAGTTTACCTGAGTACTGTATAAAATCAAGTGTAGGTCGCCATAAATATAAAGTTAAATGTGTTTTGTCCCTTGTCGTTCCTCAGGTTGATGAGGAGCTGGAGGTGTTACTAGAAAATGGAGAAGGCCTGTATGACAAGAAACAGGTGGTGTCTCTTTGCAGACTGATGGTCCGAGTGGAAACCATGGAGCAGAAACTCACCTGTCTCAAGCTCATACAAGTACAACCTGAGTTGTTAATACTTTTTTTTATCCTGTTGATATTTGTTGTTTGCATGGTATAATATGATATGTTTGTGTTGCACAGGATACTCAGAATCCATCATGCCTGAAGCAGTTCCTGGACCATCATGGGTTGTCTTTGCTGTGGATCTTCATGGTCGAGCTGTCTGAAGCTAAAGGCAACAGTGCCAATAACATCAAACTGCAGTTAGAGGTGACCCATGTCATTGACTTTGCATTAAAACATTCATAATGATTGATATTTCCCTGAAATCCTCAGAGCCTGTATGCCAGGGGTGTCAAACTCAAATACACAGTGGGCCAAAATGTAAAACATGGACAAAGTCACGGGCCAACATTGATATTTATTGAAAAAATTGACCTAAACAAGTTCAAATGAAATGGAACAAGCAAAGCTTGATATAACTTAATATTGCAAACATTCAAACTCAAATATCAAATAAATAAAAAAACACATCAATGGCATTCATTTCTTAAATAACATTTAAATTAAAATCGTATGTCCCTTTATTTTATATGCGGCCTTCTTTAAATTTAACAGTAATCTTTTTCCACAGGCTAAAAATAAATGTAAGAATAAAATAACAATAATAAACCAAATGACTAATAATAATATCCTTCAATGAATGTGCAGCCATTCAAGCCTTGGACTAGCAAGAAAAAGTGCATAAAGACAACTTTAATTCTTGGCACTTTATCTTTTAATTCTGGGATTTGTAGTATTATATTTTGGTATTTCCTTGCGGACCAAATATAATTATACTGCGGGCCAAATTTGGCCCACGGGCCAGAGTTTGACACCTCTGCTGTATGGTCATATACAAACCACTTGGCTAACAGAGGTATGATTCTGTTGACAGATTATGAAGAGTTTGGCAGTGCTGCCTATCTCTACTAAGAACATGTTGGAGGAGAGCCGAGTCCTAACCTTCATCCAGCGATGGGCCCAGACTAAAATTCTCCCACACCCTACTGAGATGGATGGCTACTCCAGCGAGAACACCTCCCGCGCTCAAACACCCCTCAACACTCCTGATGGGTCCTCCACCAAACTGGGACCAGAATTAGATGCCGACACCTCCAAACCTGCTGTGTACCGCCGGCTTAAAATCATCAGTGAAAACAGTCTGGACAGTGCACTTTCTGACGCTAGCAAAGCATCTGACGGTAAGGAGGAAGAGGAGGAGGACGATGATGAGGAAGAAGATGAATCCTCACAAGCAGAACTTCCTGATGGCAAACAGTTAAAGGCAGTGGCAGTGAGTGAAGCTGCAGATCCAACAAAAGAGCCGGTGAAAGAGGAGGAGGGTCAGGTCAAAGCGGAGACAGAGGAAGAGACGGGGATGAGTTCAAGCAGTGAGCACCAACCCCAAATTGAGGATGTACAAGAGGTACAAGAAAAAATGGAATTGGATTTGGAGAAGGAGGTGAAAGAGGAGACGAGTGAGGGTCATACTGACGAACTTGAGCCACCAAAAGAGCCTAGTGAAGAACAGAAGAGTGTGGAGGAGGAGATCAGTCTAGCAGTGACGGAGAAGGCTGAACTGGAAGGAGAGCAGGCTACTGTTGAAGTTCAGGAGCCAGGAGATCAGCCCAACCAAACAGATGTTGCTGATGTTCCATCTGAGCCGCCCTCGGAGAATATCGAGGTCCAGGCAGAGACACAAGAGGCTGAGAAACCTCCTCCTGGCAGTGAGGAGCAACCTGGTGAATCTACCACTGATGCTGTCCCGATCGCTGAGACCGCTGAGACTACTGAGGCCAGTATGCCCTCTGAGGTCATAGCAACCACAGTGGACCCTTCAGGGATAGGAACTCCTTCTCAGGATGAAGAGGAAGGTGTCTCGGATGTGGAGAGTGAGAGGAGTCAGGAGCCCCAACTCAGTGCTTTGGACATTAGCGGCATGGCTGCCAGGCTTCTGGACACCTGGAAGGATCTGAAGGTGAGCTGAGACAGAGTCACTTTCAAAGACAGACATTGTGGAACATACATAATAATACAGTCCATTTGTATACGATTGTATTCTCAAGTTTAAACTCAAAATTGTGTTTGTCCTTTCAGGAGGTATACAGAATACCAAAAAAGAGTCAGGTGGAAAAGGAAGCAAATGGTAAGTTTTTGGGGGTTTTTTGCTTCGATTTTTTTCAGAAGCATTTTGGCTAACTACATTTTCTCACAGATCGCAGTCGAGATCGAGACACAGCTCTGACGCCGCGCACCACTTCTGGTAGCCGAGAACGTGAAAGGGAGCGGGAGAAGGAGAGGGACCGTGACAGAGACCGAGATTATGACAGAGACAGGGATCGAGACAGGGATCGAGACTGGGACAGAGACCGAGACCGAGATCGGGACAGGGACAGGGACCGAGATCGGGACCGTGATCGGGACCGGGACCGGGATCGGGATCGCGTCTCTGACAAAACTCCACAACGCAGCACAGAGAGACGGAGGAGGCGCTCCACTTCACCACCCTCCTCCTATGAAAGGAGCAGCAGACGCACTGAGGAGCGGTAAGAACTCTTGTGACTGGAGAACATTGTGAAGAGTGTTTCCCAAGCAAAGTGTACAGCCGTATGTCATAGTAAAGTTTTGGCATTTAACCGTGGTCTTTTTCTTTGCATTATGTAGATTTGACTCGTCTAACAGCAGCAAATCACGGGGAGTTGGTGGCAAGGAGCGTAACAAGCTGTCCACAGAGGAGCGCAGGAAGCTGTTTGAGCAGGAGGTGGCTCAGCGGGAAGCCCAGAAGCAACAACAGCTTCAGCAGCAGCAGCAGCAGCAGCTCCACACTCTGGCGTATGACCCTGCTCTGGCCTATGCTTCCAGCCCTGGCTTCATCACCTACCCTCCTGGCTATCCCATTCAGACATTTGTAGATCCCTGCAACCCCAATGCAGGAAAAGTACTGTTACCTACCCCTGCTGTTGAGCCCAGCATGAACTATGAAGAGACCCCTCCCCAGCGTCTCATCTCAGACCTTGGGCTGTCCTCTCCATCCTCCACTTCCCAGGCCACTCCAGTCTCTAATCTGTCTCAGATCATCACCACCACCGACCTCGCCACTGGCAACCCCCAGCAGTATGCCCAGCCAACTGTAGCACCTCAGGACGCAGGCGTAGCTGTCCTCTCTGTACCCGCCCAGGCGGCCCCTCAGGTCCAGGGCCAGCAGAGCTACACTACTCTCTGGGATCCTACCACTCAGCAGGCAGTGACTGTACAGACGCAGCCTGCACAGCAGTACGCCACGGCCCCAGCACAGGCTCAGACACAGACCGCCATCTATTACCAGGGGCAGCCATGCCAAACCATCTACAGCATCCCCACCGCCTACCCACAAGCCAACACTCCAGTCATACAGGTAGCATTTTCTTTGCCTGGTGCTAATATACTCCAGTGATTTTGCTTTGGTTAGGTTATGTACAGTACAGGCCAAAAGTTTCGACACACACCTTCTCATTCAATGCGTTTTTCTTTATTTTCATGACTATTTACATTGTAGATTCTCACTGAAGGCATCAAAACTATGAATGAACACATATGGAATTATGTACTTAACAAAAAAGTGTGAAATAACTGAAAACATGTCTTGTATTTTAGATTCCTCAAAGTAACCACCCTTTGCTTACTACAATATAAGACATGTTTTCAGTTATTTCACACTTTTTTGTTAAGTACATAATTCCACATGTGTTCATTCATAGTTTTGATGAATTTACAATGTAAATAGTCATGAAAATAAAGGAAACTCATTGAATGAGAAGGTGTGTCCAAACTTTTGGCCTGTACTGTAATTGCTTGCTAGAGTATACAGTGTTTAAAAGCATATGTTCATTATTTTTAGCCATTAATGTTGCCATTTACCCTTTCATATTAAGGTTGTAGAAAATAAGAATGTTTGTGGTTGAACTTAATTAGGGCTGGGTGATAAGGCCAGTAATCTTCAATCCAGATATATGATGAATCTTTAATCCATCATGTGCTTTGCATCATTATTGAACACTACAACACAATTCAGCACACGCTTAATACACAGGAGTGCATTTCTGATGAATGTCCATGGTGACCCTCTAATCCATCTATTCTCAACCTTGGGGTCGCAAGATGATTTCTGGGGGTCGCCAAATCATTTGTTTTAGTCTTTTTGGTCACTTAATGTCTTTTTTTGTTCATTTTGTGTCTGTTTAGGTCATTTTGTGTCTTTTTTTGATCATTTTGTGGTCAATTTGTGTCTTTTTTGGTAATTTGGTTTCCTTTTTTTGGTAATTTTGTGTCTTTTCTGGTCATTTTGTGTCATTTTTTGATCATTTTGTGGTCAATTTGTGTCTTTTGGTAATTTTGTTTCCTTTTTTTGGTCATTTTGTTTCTTTTTTGTATGATCTGAACTGTGCGTGTGAGATTCTGTTCAGTGAGTGGGGGTCACGGACAACATGCATGTTAAATTGGGGGTCGCGACTCAAAAAGGTTGAAAACTACTGCTCTAATCTGATTAAATTTTGTTTTTCTGAAGGCGTACACTGAACCCACAGCCAGCTACCTGCACGGCCAGCCAGTGTATCCTGGCCATCAGCAGGGAGTGGTGGTGCAGCAGGGAGGCACGGTCACCACCATCGTCACATCCCAAACTGTGCAACAGGTAACGCATACACACTCTGTGTCTGAAATTGTGTTTTTACTATAAACAAGATAATAGAGCATGATGATGCTTAGTTTAGCCTGTGTCCCTCCCACTGACAGAGGGGGCAGGATGTATGAGCTACACTGCAACCAGCCACCAGGGGGCAATGGAGATGTTTCAGCTTCACTTTTATTGAGCAGTCATGCAGCCTATCATTATCATATCTGTTCACAAGTCGATATTAGTTTAAAAAAAGATATGTTTATTAAGAACACATAATGGAGTCACTATTTTAAAGGATGCAGCAATTTATTAGGCAGTTTAGTCTCCACCTTTGAGGGTATTTAGGATTTTCAGAAATCTGTATCATACTTTGTGATTTGTGGCCACAAGGGGGAAGTATACATCTAAATTATGCAGCATCTTAGCACTTCAATATGCTGGTCCTGTCTCATATAATGACAAAGTGCATTTTAAGATGTGACTCAAATAGAACAAATATAGGAAAAGACTTAATGGGCTCCATATGTTGATATAAATCTTACTTTAAAACTACAGTTGTCATCAAAAATGTAACTCAAGTGAATTTCTTTCTCCTCCAAAGTGAAGTTGCATGAATTTGCTGCTAATGCTCATTTTCTATTTCGTCTCCTCTCCAGGAAATGATTGTACCCAACAATGTGATAGACCTGCCTCCTCCCTCTCCCCCCAAACCCAAAACTATCGTCCTACCTCCCAACTGGAAAGTGGCCCGGGACCCTGAAGGGAAGATCTACTACTACCATATTGTTACAAGGTTGGCATTGCTGTGTGTCTGTGAAGTGTGTGTTTGTACCTCTTGTACCCTCGTGCATTGTATTTCTCTCTGACCTAACTTTGCTCCTTGCATCAGGCAAACTCAGTGGGACCCTCCAACCTGGGATGGATGCAGTGACAATACTAGTGTGGACCATGAATCTGAAATGGACCTGGGAACACCCACCTATGATGAGAATCCTTCCAAGGTGAACTTTGAGCAGTGATTGTTTTCAGAGTGCGTTATGAAAAATGTGTTTTTTTTAGATAGTGGCTACAGAAAAATGTGCTTCCTCATTTGACAGTGAAGACGAATCCTCTTCACTTTTTCGTTTGGTTCCCAAAAAATGTGTGCATGAATTCAGAACATGATTATAGTGTTTGTTCCTTGGGGTAATTGAAGATGCTGCACTAGTGATTACTTTCAGCTGTGTCTCAAGGGGGGGGGGGGGGGGGAATAAAAACCCTCAACACGACACCATATTCAGTGTCATGTCCTCGCCGATGACTCCTCCTCGCAAAATGGCTTCATCAGAATCTACATGGAGACAAAGATTGGAGGAGAGATTCCTCTCACTCCACCCCCTGCTCAGCTGTCTGTCCCTTAGCCTCAAGGCCGTGAGGGGAGGGGTGGCTCAGCTCATCTCTTCTTCCTCTGCCTCGTTTGTTTTCCCTCTTCATTTTTATCCTGACTTTGAGGATAATAGAAACCATCTGGAAGACCTAGCATTCATTTATTTGCGGTTTATTGTGTTATAGTTTAACTCCACAAGTGTCCCTTTTGTCTCTTTTAAAAAAAAAAAGATGTAGCAAAGTTGAAAAAAGCAGCAGAAACGGAGATGGAGAGATGCATGTTTTTCATGCAGTGTATCCTGCCAAGAACAGCTAAAAAGTCACGGACCATTTCCCTGCATGTGTTTAGACAGTTGCATTTTCCAGCATGCTTTGCACTTGTAAAGCGTCCGATTTCACAGTTTTCCTGGCCATGGCACTGTGTTTGTGTGGGTCCTTGTTGCCTGCTTTTGATCCTCACCACTTTGTTGTGGGTATAGGCAGTCAGCTGTTGCCTGCCTGCCTTTGTTGTCGAAGGCTTGGGCCAGAGAGGCAGCATCCTGGCAGGATATCCCTGCTTTGTGTCAAGTAGCTGCTGAGCAGGTGCTGTTTGATGCCCAACTGACCTTGATAGCTACTGTGTTGCAGCCAGTTGACATGCTTGAATGAGCTGATGCACAGGTGGGGATTTTAATTGTAGAAAATGACTCTGGCGGGTTATGTCAATATGACATGGTATTACTAGGGCTGCTCCATTATGGCAAAAATCATATGCGATTTTGGTCAATATTGACATCATGAGTATTTCACACAATAACTAATTTACTCTGGAAACATCATGCATTTATTTAATGCATGTATATAAAATACAACCTTATTATTAAAAGTGGATTTTCTTTTTTGCATTAAATATATTTAAACTGAAAAACAAATCAGCAATAAATTAAAAAAAAAATAATATAAAATATATATACAGTACAGGCCAAAAGTTTGGACACACCTTCTCATTCAATGCGTTTCCTTTATTTTCATGACTATTTACATTGTAAATTCATCAAAACTATTAATGAACACATGTGGAATTATGTACTTAACAAAAAAGTGTGAAATAACTGAAAACATGTCTTATATTCTAGTAAGCAAAGGGTGGTTACTTTGAGGAATCTAAAATACAAGACATGTTTTCAGTTATTTCACACTTTTTTGTTAAGTACATAATTCCATATGTGTTCATTCATAGTTTTGATGCCTTCAGTGAGAATCTACAATGTAAATAGTCATGAAAATAAAGAAAATGCATTGAATGAGAAGGTGTGTCCAAACTTTTGGCCTGTACTGTATACATGAAAATAAAAAAATAATTTAGAACAAAATAAATAAGATCACTCATGTTTCATAATCTCAATTATCTTGTTTTCATAATTGTAGGAAGCGAAAACATTGTAATTGAAAAGAAAATTTGAGCCCTAGTTATTACTGTCTTTCACTGTAGTTCAGGAAAAGTCCCCACTAACTGATGAAAGAAGTAGAATTGGATGAGCTTTAGTCTGTGACACTTGTAAAGCCGAGGGTTTAATGTGAAACAAATTGATTGTTTGCGACTAAGTATTTTAATCCTCTTATCCATCACTGCCTTTATGTCGTTACAGTTCTCCACAAAGACAGCTGAAGCAGACACTTCCAGTGAGCTGGCTAAAAAGAGTAAAGAGACATTTCGCAAAGAGGTGAGCCAGAGTCTCTGTAAACAATGTTCGCAGCAATGTTATTTAACTCCAGATGTTTCAATGTTCCACACCTCTTCTCACCACCCATGCAAGTTTGCATTTGTTTTTACATATTATTCTCTTTTAAACACGTTTTTTTGTGTCTGTGTGTTACTCAGATGTCCCAGTTCATAGTGCAGTGTCTGAATCCTTATCGGAAACCAGACTGCAAACTTGGACGCATCAGCAACACGGAGGATTTTAAACACCTGGCTAGAAAGGTAAAGTTCAGCAATAAGATGTTTACACATGCTGTTAGAACTATTAATGCAGAGAATCTGTGAACCTTTCCTTGGCCTCTATGTGGTCAGAGCACAAAGAAAGTATCGGTCAGCTTTTAACTTAAAAGGCAACATTTTCAAAGTTTCCCTCAAACCAGAACTAAATAGTTGAGCTCCCACGATTTCTTTTTCCAGCCAAATGTTTTTGTATTGTGCCTCTGGAAGAGACTAAGAACACATTGTACGTGTAAACTATTATCTCCCTCTCTTGTTTTACTCATTCCTTTTATAAAAGCTCTTTTCAACCAGCGTTTCTTCAAAGGGATAGCATTCTTTTTTTTTTTTTCCATGGTTCCTGGTGGGTCCGTGGGTTGTGTATACAGGGAGTGGTTTGCACTCAGTGCCACTCGGACATACCACGACTCTGAGGACATGGGCACAATAAACACACAGACTAAATGAGTGAAGCTCAACTAGAGATTGCATTTTATTGTCAAAAATTACAAAGGGCAGAGTCGCTGAAAGAGAATTAACCATTCAACCACTGGACCACAACTTGCATTGTAATTTACTGTACGTCTAACTCTTTCCTCATCTCTTCCAGCTAACTCACGGAGTTATGAACAAGGAGTTGAAAGCTTGCAATAATCCTGAGGACCTTGAGTGTAACGAGAATGTGAAGCACAAGACCAAGGAGTACATCAAGAAGTACATGCAGCGGTTTGGCTCCGTGTACAGGCCCAAGGAGGACACAGAGGTGTACTAGCCTCAGAGGCCTCATATGTTACACTTGTCCTGCGGCTAACACAGGAGAAGCACAGATTTGCCTTTCCATTCACTCCTTCATGTATGTACTGGCCGGCCTGAGCCGTGAAGTAGTTTCTTACACATATTTATGACTAAGAATTGCACTGCTGCCCAAGAAGCTCTCCAGGCCCGTTGATGACGGAGGAGCCACATACTAGAGACTGACGGAGACTCGAGGGTCTTGGAGCGACCCGAGATCTCCAGGTGCAGTGTTCTAAAAGGACAACGCTGCGGGGTGCTACAGAGACTAATGTTTTTTTCACTGACTGTTTGATTTTAAGCATTTTTTTTTCATTTGTGGCTCTTAAATGTTCCTGAGACGATCACCTCAATTCCACTTTTTAAACTCTTCTAGCCCCGAACGAGGATCGGTCAACGATATCAGCTTTGGTATCATATTTATCAGAGTTTCTTTGTTAATTTCCACTGTTAAAAATGGATCAATTACACAACAGTCCAGTGCTTTCTTTCCCCCCTTCCCACTTCCTTTTTCTTGTGCACGCTTCAACCCCCTGCCACTGACTCTGTATCTGGTGCTGCTTTTAACTGGGCTGTGGAGGTCCAAGCTTCCACTCCTCAAACCCTGCCTTCTTAACCACAAGACTTTGGAGCCTCTGTTGTTTTATGAATGCATGATGTAGGCTGAGGTCAGACTGGTATCCTTATGGAAATTCCTACGTTTTCCATGTCTCCTGCTTCAAGTAATATGCCCTCAGTGGGATGAGCTTTTACTCATAAATACACTTAGGGATCAGCTAATAATCAGCAGGTTGACAAGGTGATCAATATGTCTTTTATGAATTTATGTATTATAACGGGAGCAGGGTTTCATTGCTATGTTTGATGTGCTGTTTAGCCATTTCCTGTCCAGTCCCTATCCCAACTTGTTCTTCTGTTCTTACAGGAATACTGAAAATGAAGGTTGTAGCATTGCAGTTTTAACAGTTTCTAAACATCTTGTGCGTTCTGGTTCTTTTTTTTATCACCGATCGTCCTTGTTAGACGACACTTTGATCGGCCTTGCTCCACAAACTTGTCACTCATTAATTTCCACGATTTTTACGGTTGTCAAGGTAGTTTCATTAGCATTAGGTTACTGATTTGTTGCAGCCTATTAAATTGCATTAAACAAAGTTCCAACATATGTACATTGCTTTATATGTGAATATATTGAATAATAGTTTTGGGAATGTTTAAATAAGCAGACACTTTGTAAAAGGACTATCATTTCATGATTAAAAGTGTAAATAATGTGTAAAATTACCAAAGCTGTACGCAGGAGAGTAGGGTCCGGGAGCACAGGGCGCCCACCCATCCTCACCAGCTCAGCCCTCCTGATGCAGTTCCCACATCAGTCTGTCCAACGTAGGACCCCACTGACTCACATCCCTCTATTTTATTTCAGTGGTGGGGGAGATTTTTTATGTTTCCGTTTTTGTTTATTATTATTTTTCTATGTATAAAGTAAGTTTCACCCTACTCTACTGTAAGTATTGTGTAAGCACATTGTCATACCGAGTGTACAAACATTTTAAAAGATAATAAACCTTTTTGTAAAATTATATCCGTTTCCCTGCTGTGCAGTTCAATTGGGTTCACATGGGTGTCAGTTAAATGAACTCTTACAGAGCTAAGCACATGTGATTGACCTCTGTTACATGATTAACTGCTGAGTGCACACCCAATCCTGTTTTAGATTGGCTTCCCTCCTCTAATAAGGGACATATTGCACATGGCATGAATGCCACTGCAGTGCATTTGCAGAGTGTCGAGCCAGATGTTTGGCCCCAGTAAAAGGAATCAAAGTGATCGACTGCCTTCATTAGAGACGTTCAGCGGGCTCCAAATATGGAGAGCCGTGACGAGTGGAGAGTGGCGCTGCTGTGCTTCCCCTCGCTCCGCGCTCCCAACCCCCCTTCCAGTGTATGCACATTCCGCAGCCCCATGCCTGTATGCTCCAGACCGCAGTTAAGCAGTCCCGTCTGGAGTGTGTGACGGCATGTAACACTGCCCTAGGCCATGCAAGATGCCTGCTCCCACTTAGAACTGAATGCAAAGAGATCATTAACAGATTTGACTTCAGAGCCGAGCAGAGGGGGAGCAGAAATCAGATTGTACCTCAGAGGGAAAGAGGAAACTTTCCTGCAAAATATTTTCGGATGAAGCTATTATTTTCATTTCACCCTCAAATTATTAAATACCTCTTAACTGATTTCCCTCAGGGTTTTGGATAGGAAATGTTCTTATACACTAAATCCCTTGATAAGGGGTAGTATATTGCAAATATGTCAAAACTTCCTCACTGTGTAATTCATCAAGTGGATTTCATATTTTACTGTAGGTGACAGGCATGTCTATAGGGCTGTGGTTCTGCTAGTCATTTTCATATTTCCAGTCCATTAAAGGTTTTTGCCATTTTGTGGAAAAACTCTTTTATTTCAGTGTTGCTATAAATACAAAGGCACGTAACAAAGCCACATGACATGTAATGCCTGATTTTACACTAAACAGCTAATTGTTTAGGGTTGGTGGGTGGTATGACACAAGGATACATAAAAAGTATCAAACTACAGAGGCCTGTTCAAACTTTTTTTGCAATTTATTCTCTCAATCCTATCAACTAAACAACCCATTTTCAACTATTTGTCTTAGCTATTTTAAAAATGTATGTATTAATTTGATTATTGCTGCTACTTTAACCATTTAGCTAAAGGCTACATTGCTTTTAGCTAACTATTAGCTATCTGAATATTTTAGCAATACTTAGCTATTTCACCATTTATCCATATTTAGCCTAACTATTTCAACTGTTTATCCATTACTTTTTGTTATTACATTTAATAATTCGTTTTAGGTAGTTGACTAATTATACATTTAAGCTATGTCATCTGTTTATCTATTTGTTTTAGTCATTTTAAAAATGTATGTATTAATTTAATTATTGCTGGTACTTCAACCATTTAGCTAAAGGGTACATTGCTTTTAGCTAACTATTAGCTATCTGATATTTTAGCAATACTTATAGCTATTTCACCATTTATCCATATTTAGCCAACTATTTCAACTGTTTATCCATTGTTATTACATTTAATAATTCATTTTAGGTAGTTGACTAATTATACATTTAAGCTATGTCATCTGTTTATCTATTTGTTTTGGTCATTTTGCACTTAATTATTTAGCTGTTAGCTTTTTCAGCGTCTCTGCTAGCTTGCTAGCTGCTTTTCAGGGCACACACTCTTAAAACAATGTTCAGGTGTTACACGACTCAATAAGATTATATATTATTAATTAATTGTAAGTATAAAGTGTAGTTTTATATTATATATATATTGTATGTATTTATATTTATATGCTGTGTGTATTTATATGTATATTATATTAATTAATTGAGCTACTCTACAATCTCAAACAACTGCAGACATGGGCCTACCCAGGGAGAATCACTGATCTATCAACTTCTGTGTATATACTGTTACAACAAAAGAGCACTGACTTATCAAAGTTATTTATTAAATGAATAAAACTCTTACAAAAACACATTGAGGCATACCATTAGGAAATATATACACAAAACCATACATGGCTGGTGTTTAAAAAAATATCAAACCATCTGAAGTCATCATACAGAGTAACTGGCACACTGCAGATGTCCATGGTTCTCATGGGTTCATTCATCCTTGAAATGGTGATTAAATAAATACAAAAGCAAGATGGCAACTTGGACACAAGTATTGATGTTAACAGTGTCTTTGAATGTTTGTTTCTGTCTCTAATATGAGCAGTCGAGGTGACAAAATGAAGCTGTGTGTTATGAATATAAGGAGAATAGATTAATTTATATTCCCTTTCTTCAGTCTTCACAGTTCATAAACAATCGTACTTTAAGCCATGTCAAAACAAATTGATATTTAAGATATTTACAATCATAGATGTTTGTTAGGAAGAGCTAAGAAAGGCTTTTTTATATATATATTTCACAGAATGCTTCATGTTCATGTTGTCTGATAAGATTTGAAACATCACTGGTGCATAATATATCCTCAGTGTAAATAAATACCAAGGTTACGTTGTGACTCCAGCAGAGAAAGAAGGAGAAAAAAACAACAGAACAAACAAACTATCTAGTGAGTTGTTCCCATCTACACAGATAAAGTCTTTTTAGCAACTGCAAGCATCATCAGGAAGGTTGATCACTTGGCCATGTAAAACCTCAATTGGGTTAGTTGGAGTTTTCCTCTCTCCCAAAATAGGGAAAGTCACATGTTGGAAAGCAGAGTTGTTGGAACAAACCGTCTGCTTCTGGCACAAATCAACTGTAATACCAAAGAGGTTGCTGAAGTTGTGATTCATAAAACAAGGCTGGCTAAACTAGAAGCTCCATGATCTAAGACGTATTTGTTTACAACAGCACGTGGAAGGCGGATATTTTTTTTTTTTTAAAAAGGGGCAGAGAATAAATCTGATTACTGTCCAAATGAGATGTAAACAGTGGTCTTTAGTGTAATCACACTTGTGCAACACGTGTAAACACATTATTCTGTTTCCTGTCACTAAACAAATACCAGGATTTGTGTGCATGTAAACAACATTGTAAATGTATTTTTTGTAGTGTGGAGGGGGTCAATGTTCTAATCCAATATGACCAAGGTTCTGTGGTGTCCATTAGAAAGGCGTTGAGGCTTAACCAGAGTTCAAAATGTTGTTCCTTCAGCAGTGGCAATGAGAGGCGGCAACATACTGGAGATTCAGTGTTCATTTCCACTGGGAAAGTGGTGATATGATCTGTGGCAGAAGATTCTTTCATGCAGTTGGACCCATATAACATCAAATGGTGACATAAACTGGGGCAGCAGAGACTGATACAAAAATATTTTTTTCTCTGAGTAATAACGGGCATTATAAGTCTCCAACAAAACAATCAGAACCATCAGTCCCAGCCTCCAACAGTGGTAGAGTTGTTGATATCAGAGTGCCTTCCTTGTCATTTCAGACAAAGTTCTTCACTTTTAGTGTCATAGGTGTGTTTGACAAGCCTTCAGACCAAAGAAACACCCTGCGTGGGGCTGTTAAGAGCTGTTATCACATCAGGCCTCTCGATGCGGGCCAGTGCAGAACACAGCAGTCCCAGAGTGGAGCCTTCTTTCTGGGCCCAGTTAGAGAGGAGCGTGTGAGCAGGGGCCTCTCCACGCCCAAACAGGTCCAGCTGTTCAGGCTCGTAGCCCAGTGCTGCGCCCAGCTGCCTCCACCCCCGGCCCCCGCCCTCCTGCAGGAGGCGCTCCACCTCCTCCTGTCTGTGGGGGGGTAGGTTGATGTACAAACGGTTGTCCTGCTTGCTGTCCCTTTTAGTACCTAGAAAATACAATAAAAATTAGCTTAGCATTTGGCTATTTGTACATAAAAATCCCCCTGCTAGGAACCAATTCTCAATAATAACAGTATTTATAATGACCTATCTCTTCCAACAATACCTCGGTTAAGTCATGGTCACCTAACATATATAAATAAAATAAAAAAAATAATTAAAAAAAGCTCTTTTCTCTTCTTTTCTTTTTTAACATATAGCACTCATTTAGCGATGACAGTTAGCTCTTAAAGTTATGTACTTACTTGATTCCTGTGGTCTATGTCTAGTACCATCAGGTTGAATGCACTTATTGTAAGTCGCTTTGGACAAAAGCGTCTGCTAAATGACATGTAATGTCATGTAATGTAATTATATTAATGGCTACAAAACTAAAATAAAAATTAGCTTAGCATTTGGCTATTTGTACATAAAAATCCCCTGCTAGGAACCAATTCTCAATAATAACAGTATTTATAATATTAATGGCTACAAAACTCCGATGTAAAAGGCACATTAAACAGGTGTAACAATACTTGCTGGTTTTTTTAGAAATACCAAGTTCAGCATTTCATAAGCCTGAAATGTGTCCTTATTGTTGTGGGGAATATTGGGAACTTTCCCTGTGAAGTTTTCTCATAAATAAACAAACTGCCATTGGGCAAATACCTCACAAGGTAAAAAAAAATCTGTCAGGAGCTGAATTTTCCTTTATCTGGTTTATCTTTATATTAGAAAGTCCCAAATCATTGGTAGTTTTATAAAGTTTCACACAAAAAAAGTGTATGTGTAGAGCAGGGGTATCAAATTTGGCCCGCAGTGTAATTTTATCTGGCCCGCGAGCCAATATCAAATTATTATATAATTATTGCACTATAAAAGCTGACCCCCTGGTATTATACGGCACATTTACCGCTAATACTAGATTTATTATTGTTATTTTATTTTTAAATGTATTAACCTGTTGAAAAACTTTATTTTGATATTTAAATCAGAAGGATGCAAATAGAAAAGAGGCATACGATTTTTATTTATTTTTTATTTAATAAATTAATGACATTGATGTGTTTTTTATTTGAAATTTGATTTTGCATGTCTGCACTATTTAGTTATATATTGTATGTTTATAAGCGTTGCTGGTTCCATATTTAATGTTAAAGCAAAACATGTTTGGTATATATTAAAAGGTTTATTTGTTCAATGTTGGCCCGCGATTTTATTCAAGTTTTAAATTTTGGCCCATTGTGTATTTGAGTTTGACACTCCTGATTTAGAGTATTTCCAGTAATGACAATGCTTCTGACATGGACAGTCATCTGGTGTGCTACATGTATGAAAGGGCAACTCAGGATAATGAGACCAGATTCTTTAGAGCGGAATTCACATGAGAAAATAGCTAAGAACTGTGTCTATCGCACCTTTGCTGGGCTGGTTGTCTTGTAGGCTGTGAGAGTCCAGGAAAACGCCGCTGTCACTTTGGAGCTTTTCTCCCTCTGGAGACGCTCCCAACTCAGCAGCACGAGCCTTAGAAAGAGCCTTCTTCTGTTTACAGGATCTCCAGCTACGAAGAGAAGAACAAAACAATGTCAATGTTAAGCTACCCACAGTAAGAGCCAATCTTCTAATCTTTATTACATCCATTTAAGGACCAGGATCCTTCTCAGTGGAAACTCACCATTTTTTTTAAATACTTTATTGCAAGGCTTCTTACTTTCACAAACATAATGAGTCATTTCGTTTTCTTTACAATATTGTACCTTGCATTTTTTCCTCCTTTTTTTCAAGGTATATATTCACAAAGTAAATAACAAAAACATAGGGTAAACAGACAAACATATATACAAGGCTAACTGGTATTCCCCAAATGAGGATCTCCAAGAAAAGAAACAAACTAATGACACAAAACAAACAAACAAACAAAAAAAAAGGTAATAATATAATGAAAAAATAAGCGGTGGTGCATGTATGCATGTTCATGAATCTGTGTGTGTGTGTGTGTGTGTGTGTGTGTGTATGTGTTAGTGTTGGGGAGGGGACCATTTAGTTCATCTCCTTAATTTGATTAAATATTTCCACTGTTTTAACCAGCCTTTCTTTACAGTATAACTTATTCCAAATATCTAAAAGTGAGTTTTTCCATCTCTAAACTTTGTTCTGCTGTTAATACCCATGCTCTTAATTTTGGTGTATTTGATTGTTTCCATGCTTTAGTCAAAAAAAAACTCACCATTTATAAGCAACATAGAGAAGCAGCCCCAGCACCACGGCAGCCAGGACAGACACGTAGGCCAGAATATTGTTGCTGCGTCCCTCATCCGGTGGGGTAAACTTTGGCGTCCCAGGAGCCGGACTGGTCTCCCCTTCATCGCCACCTGGCCAGCGAGGAGCATCAGACCCGCCCAGAGCAGGACGAGACAGGATGTGCAGCTTCTTATCTATTGAGAATGAGAAAGGGAGGGACGTGTCAGGGAAAGTATCATTGCATCTGCACATATGCACATCAGAAACACATTTGGGTTGCATAAATTAGGGCCTGAAATAATTCCACAGAAGCCTGTACGCCTGATGTAATGATAGCCTCAGTCATCCTGCTCCCCTGGGGTTTAGAGACCTTTCATTGCCCCTGTTTCCAGCCTCCTTCTCCCTCCTGCGGTCTGCCAATTTTAGGATCAAACACTACACGGAACTGTGCTGACCTCTCGGGGTCAAAGGGTCATGACATGTAGACCCAGAGTGTGTACAGATGACCTTACTCCTGGAGAGCGAGTGTAGCCATGTGGGAGCGGGCAGACTAGTTGTCAGGGTCAGCAGGCTCCCTTGGCCTTCAGGTTCTTGGGGGCAGTTAACCTAAAGACCTGTCAACTCCATACCAATTGGATTACAGCACTTAAGTGGGCTCTTTTTCACTACTCATGTTTCTCAGCTCGCAGTGTTACAGAGTGTTCAGATGAGGTGTGGATGCAGGTGTTGACCACATGTCCTTGTATTTTCACAGGCCCTCCCACTGCCTGTCCCCCTCCCTTTAGCTCATTCTTTTACGTCTTTTACTGTTGCATTAGATCTGTAAGGGATACAGCTGGCACTACTACTGGAAAATTCCCAATAAAAACAAAATGCATTAGCATTTTTGATACTTTGTGATTTCTTTCCTCTGTCTGTGGCACTCAGTCATACTTATATTTCAACATACTAGTCATAAATATAGAGTTAAAGTTAAGTTAAGTTTAGTAATTCACTAAAACAGCATAGACGGTAGTAATAAAGTAAAACAGTAAGGGTTTGCTATTCAGAAGTTACATTTGTAAACATTAAGAAAGCTAGGGCTGGGCGATATGGCCCTAAAAGATTATCACAATATTTCAGGGTATTTTTGCGATGACGATATTACAAAATACTGACAAATTATATAGAAAATATGATATTTTAGTCTGTATAAATAAAAAACAAAAACTAATCATAAATCTAAAATGTCCCAACAGTTGCCAAATACAAAAAAATTACTTTTGTCTCTTGAGTATTAGCAAATAATTAAAAAATAACCATCTATGGGGTCCAGGGGCATGCCTCCCTGGAGAATTTTTTTTCATAAAAGCCCAAATTTGGTGCCTCTCACACATTCTAATGCCACTATTCCATCATATATATATCATATATCATTGCCTTTTTCAATAAATAATTGTAAAGGAGAATAAGGGTTTGAGTATGTTTTATTTAAAGCTTCTTATTTTGACACTCTGCTGAGAAACGGCAACACAACGCAAAATAACTTTATATTATGAATAGTGTAGATAAACTTTCAGTAGCTTGAAATGTGACGTTAGAGCAGCACAAGAGACTCTGGCGGGCCGCCAGTCTAGGTCATTAATGGAAATCCTTACACCACTACGGCAGGAAGTAGGAATGTTGCCTATATCATGATATGCATTTTTTTTTACCCATAAAAAAAATATACCGGTATTATCGTGAACGATACGATATGGCACACCCCTGAAGAAAGCTACAGAATTTCACCAGACTTGTATTTAAAACCCAATGTTTTTTCTCAGTCAGACCCTTTCTTACAACTTACCCATGCAGAGTGTGTCAGAGTTGGGCATGCAGTGTCGGATCTCCACCTCGCTATCGGAGCACTTGGTGCAGTTCTGGCAGGGTTTGGTGCTAATACGTTCCTCAGAAAACGTTCCCGGACCACAGGTCTTGCACAGCCGGTCTCCCTGTGGACCACACTCCCGCGTAACGCCCTCACCATAATTGCACTTGGAGCAAGGTGCACACAGGCCGTGGCTGGTCAAAAAGAAGAAGCCGTTGTCACATTCACATTGTGTGTCCTGAGTGGCAGAGCAAGAGGCCGATGTGGGAACACTGCGTGGGCACTTGGCGCAGGGAAGGCAAGGGCCGAGGCCTTCAGAGGAGGAAAATGTTCCTAAGAAACAGATAACAAAACCAGTGTCAGTCTGGATAACCTGTGTTTCTCTCACAAATATCAGTGGCAGTGATGAGACTGGTGCCTTTTAAATCTTCCAGCCTCTTGAACAGATGACAGAGATAATGATAAGGCAGGTAAAACATATTCCACATTGGTGTAGTAACACTAGATTATAATTGCTTACCCTTTGGGCATGGTGAGCACTTGGTATCCTCTTTCCCACACTCTGCCTCCACTCCAAAGCCTGCAGGACACAGACTGCAACACTGGCCCGATTCAGTGAACTGGCTGCTGGCACAGGCATCTCCAAGGGTAACCTACAGTAAATACATGACAGAAAAAAACACCACCACTGTATAACTAAACAAATACTATCTTGTGTCTCAGGCAGTCAAAGGGTTCATGTGTAACTTAGGTACATTTGCAAAACAAGAAAATGAAAAAAAGGTTTTTTTTTCTTTGTCTGAGGAGTTTTCTGCCTTACACCACATGTGGGAAGAAAATCACACACATCCCACCACTGTGCAATTGAAGAAGCAGGGAACTGGGTGAACTGAAAACGGCCTTTTTTTATCTTTCTATCTGCCTCAGTTTTCACCCTTAAAGTGCTCTGAGCCCTTATCTGCAAGTGGGTAATGGAGAACCTAGCTTGAGTTATGACATGAGGGATAGATCAGACATTCCTAGCGGCCTGTGCAGCAGGGCTGGTGCCTGTCAGGAGTGGCTGGCTTTAATCAGATGGCTTTAGACCAGTGGAAAGAATAAGACATGAAGGGGTAAAGGAAAACACTCAAAAAAGGAGGAAGGAACAAGTAAAAAGAGCTTCCGCCCTCCCACTCATTCCAAATCATTGCGAATGACAATGTGTAACTGTGTGTGTGAATACAGTGTAGGCGTGTGTAGTTCTTGACATCAGAAAGGTGGGGGGGGGGGGGTATATAAAGGAGACGGCTTCGGCCCCAGGCAGGGGTGTCAGTTAACCAAGGCTGCCCAGCATGCGAGTGTCTGTTTGGGTGAGAGGCTGGCTTTGAAGTCGCAGGTGTGTCTATATGAAGGTCAGTATTTCACTAACTCTCTTCTCCAGGCTCTGAAGCAAGGCATCTTAAACATGCATGCGTTTAAGGCAGATTGGCTCCTCCGCCTGGGGGCTGACAAGAGCAAACAGATGTCTAACAACTCACCTCCTGCTAAGGAGAGAAGTAACAGCTAAACAACCCACTGATGTCTCTCTGTGTCTCTGAAGTCTGCCAACAAACACTGACAACATGTGTGAACCTGTAGAGCTCCAACAGAAACACACACACACACACACACACACACACACACACACACTCTTGTACTTCTATCTTTGTGGGGGCCCTCATTGTAATAGTAAATTCCCTTGCAAGGTTATAATAGTTTTAATTTTGTTGTGAATTTTTGTTTTCAATTTCAGTTAGTTTTCATGAGTTTTTAGAGTGAGTTTGCTAGTTTTAGTTTAGTATTTTTTTTTTTTTTAAATGCTTTAGTTTTAGTTTAGTTTTTATTACTTGTAGTTTTTTGTAATGGGGTATTTGTTGGGTGGGAGATTAAAAGAGGTCACAGTAAATTTTGCCTTTATTTCCTTTGTCTGATGCATCTCCAAAAAGTTGAAAAGACATTTTCACTATAATTTTAGTTAGTTTTAGTTAGTTTTGTAACCACACAATACAGTGTCAGTTAATTTTTTAAACTCTCATTTTTGAGAGGACCGGCCACTTTGCAAAAATGTCCTCACTCTGTTGGTTAAAAACGTCTTCCGGTCCTCACTATGTAGGAAGTACAAGAACACACACACACACACACACACACACACACACACCTACAGAGAGACACACACACACACACACACCTACAGACACACACACACACACCTACAGAGACACATACACACACACACACACACACACACACACACACACACACACACACACACGCACACACACACACACACTTGCCTCAAGTCGCAAAACACTGAAATGTTTCGTGCTGACACTACAGGAGGAACAGCTTTGAAACTGGGCATACTTGGTTCCAAAAACAACAGCCAGTTTTACTGCAGTGCTTACAGAGAGTCTGATGCTATCTGAGCTCCAGCCACAGACCCAGATCAGAGGTATTAGGGTGTCGGGCTGGTGGAGCCAGCAGGCAGGAACCACTGGGATGTTTGGAGTTGGTAGACTGTGACCGAGGCTGGACCGTAATAACTCAGAGCACCAAGGCTTCCTGGTCCTCTTCGTGTGACAGATGGAGCTCCTCTGCTAACACTAGCTAACCTCTTAGCCCTTAATCTACGCTTTGATAAATATTTGGTGACAGTGGCTCTGTTTTATTTTTACCTCCAGCTTGGATTTCTGTCATTTCACAGAGTCTGGTGTGAGCTCTGTAAGCCTGCCTGGAGGGCAGAGCTGCCACAGGCTTGGCACGTCACCCACTGGTGCCCAGTATACCATGAAATATTTAGTCCTTCCCCACTAGAGACGAGTGGGAACAGTGATCTACTCAGTAGAGGTGTGACTAAGTCATTACCTGTAAGATATACCACTATTTATGGATACCATTGGTATGAGAAATGATTTCAATATGCAATTAATATTTGTTACAATTAATACTGTAATCAAGTACATAAAGTTTTCACTGTATGTTTTCAAATGAAGTTATCATTAGAGATGGAGCTGCAACGATCAATTGTTCGAGAGAATAATAATCAAAAAACGAGTTTGATAATAAAGTAATTTTTCATGCAAAATTGGTAGAAAATGCTTTTTTCAGCCACTAAAGTATAGAGGTTTCTGGCTTTTCTTTGTTTTATATCATATTTAACTAAAAAACCTTTGGATTCTGGATTGAAAAAAAGACAATTCAACAATTAAACCACCCTGGACTTTGAGAAACTGGAACGGACTTTTTTTTTTAACAGACCAAATAATTGATAAAGAAAATAATCTACAAGATTATTCGATAATGGAAGTAATCCTTAGCTGCAGCCCTAATTAACCCATAAGAACCCAGACCCAGTTATCCATAAAGGAAAGTTATGGGGGATATATCACAGACCAAGTGAACCACACATATTTATGATGTGTTTTTTTTGTCATTTTGTGTCTTTTTTTAGTAACTTTGTTTGTTTTTTTTGGTCATTTTGTGTCTCTTTTTTAATTAATTGTGTGTCTTTTGTGTCTTTTCTAAGTAATTTAGTTTTTTTCTGTCATTTTGTGTCCTTTTTTTAGTAAGTTTGTGTCTTTTTTTGGTCATTTTGTGTCTTTTTTAAAGTAATTTTTTCTGTCATTTTGTGTCTTTTTTTGTTGTTGCTGTAATTTTGGTCCTTTTGATACTGCCTCCAGCGGCCCCCGGGTTATTTGAGGTTGAGACCCCTGTTCTAGAATATTTTAAGTGTTTGTTACATGGGTGTCACCGTGGGTTCTTATGGGTTAAAGAAAAATATATGTAATGACCTTCACCTCAAAACATGAAGTGTTTATGCATCTGTTTTTAAGTTTTGTAACATCAGAGGACAAAATCTTAAAAAATGCTAGTTTACTTCGCTGGTACATAAATCAACAGTGTCCTACTTCGGTGTCATATTGAATTTTAAAGCAAAGATTGATTTGCATGCACCAAAGAAGTATTCAGTGGTATCTGTTGCCTCTATGGCAGAAAGTCTGAAGGGGAGGGGCTGCAGTTGCTTTTTCCATTAAGGTAAGAAGCTGCAATCTGCAGGGATTCCCCAGTGAGAACAGACGGACCACCGAGGAGAACTGCTTTCAATGGGGCTCTCAACTCCACGGCTGCCGGAGTCACTCAGTCATCAGGGATCAAACACACACAAACACACACACAAACACACACACACACACACACACACACACACACACACACACACACACACACACACACTTCATTTCAGCCTTCTCTCTGCCTGAAACATTTTCAGTTCCCTTTTGAAGTGAGACCACTTTTGAAGCGCTGTAGGCTGGAGTTTCCACAGTTAATCTAATCTGCGTGAAAATAAACACACAAAAGGATGCTCTCTCCCTGTGAAGACAATGATCCTTCACAATCTGCCTGTGACGGCAGCAGACTGAGCTCTTTGAGAAGAGACTGAGCTGAGCTGAGGGAAAGTTGTCAAAGCTGCACATCACATCTGCACTGATTACTGTCATTAGTATCCAGGGAGCATCAGGGACAAATTAAAGGACATGGGGTTCTCTTTTTTTCATGCAACCCAAACTATGATCCTAAATCAAACAAGGCAGAACACAGTGATCCGTTAACCTTTAATCTACTGATTTCCAACTAACACCAAAGAGCTAAAGTTTTTAAATTACCCTAAAGTCTGCCTCCGTAAGAAATCTGCTTTACTACTCTATGGAAATTTAAATGACTGTGGTAACAAGCTAAACTACCCCCCACTCACACACACACACACACCACAAACTGGGAGAAAATTGTGATAATTGCTTTGCTCCGGATATCCAGACCCCAGCGATACTGCAAGCTGAAAGCATTTTTCATTAGGAATTGTCATAAGCAACAAATATGGTACAGCAAAGTACGGTACAGGCCTTAAAGTTAACGGCTAAAATCATGAAGAGTGTTCTCACGTACTGTGAGATACAATCGACTTCCGCACTAAATCACCCAGTGAGTAATGAGAGAAACATTTGCCTGCAAAAAGACTTTTTTTCCAGTGGGCTAAAGAAACACACTTAAAGCAACTGGGTTTGTTTGAGAGATGGCATCTCAGACTTCAAAAAGAAACCCTTGATATCTCCTCTGATATCACACCCCGAAACCAGCAAAGAGATACTCATCTCTTTAAGAGCTGAAGTTTTATCTAAATACTTTGATCTAACAAAAGTGCTCTGTGTGAGGAGCATGTCAAGACAGGACTACAAGCCCCATGGGCTTTTTTTTGAGGTAGATGAGTGTCAAATTATTGTCTGCAACCATGGAGGCAGAGCCATCTCTTCACACTGATACTGGCTTAATAATATGCTATCAAACACTGCTGGAACTGTAATTTGTTCATTAAATACATCATTTATAAGTGCGTAGGTGCATAATCTTTAGTTAACTGCCCTTTGTTTTGTTCTTTTGTCCTCTGATGTTCAAAGTGTGCACATATTTCCAGGATGTTTTGTGAAAGTCTACATCAGACTGATGTACAGTAGACAAGCAGCATTATAGCACAATAAGCAGCAGTTTAACTTTTGTTTGAGAGACCTTACAAGAAAAACAGGATGAGATTTAATCTGATGTCTCCTTCACTCTTTTTCACTGGTATTTGACAACAAACATGTTCACCAACAGGCGCCGTGTGACACAGCCTTAATGAAATATGGCTCTGTGGTGAGAAACACATTTCCTTTGGGAACAATGGTGCAAGACTGAAATCAGTGGTTGAAACTCACAATAGCTGCTTTTAAATTATGCTGTTATGAAGATGAGAGTGAGAGATTAAAAAAAGATGATAATATAGGCGTGTGAGTCATGGAAATAGGTGTGTTAGTAAAACAATAATTAACTGTATCTTACGTTGAACAGCAGGAGCGCGCAGATGACCAACAGTCTCATGTCTGCAGTCTCCAAAGCGGACAGATTGGTGCGTCTTTTCTCAGTCTGCAGCCCTCAACAACCGCTTAAAAAGTGTCATCAAAACTTTCACTGCGCTCGATCTTAACGTCACACTGAAAAAAAACAACTTCTCATAAAACGTGCTGATTCCGCAGACGGGAAAAGTTCGCTCATAGTCCGGTGATCAGATGTTTTTACGCACGAGAAAGCGGCTTCAAAACGCAGACTGTGTAATCCGTCGATTCTCCCATTTGCTTCTTCCACTGCACTCCCTGCTGCTTCTGTGTAAGTTAACACAGAGTTTCTTCTGTTTCAGCTGGCAGGATGCACGGACTGACTGCCACCTCTCCCGCAGCTTTGCAACAGATGAGGCAGGAAAAGCTCCTGCAAGTTCTCCTGGGCCTTTTCTCCTCCCACCTCCTCAGCTCTCCATGCGGCTTCATGATTGGCTGCATCCCTCCGACGCGCTGTGGGGAACAGCAATGTAATGGAGGAACTGCAACCGAGTCTAACATCGTTACTGTATGTGTGTGATGATGCAGTCAAATGATTGAAATTCACCTTAGACCTGCTGCAATCAACACATATGTAGAAATAATAGGATGCCAAGCGGTATATACACTACCGGTCAAAAGTTTTAGAACGCTCCAATTTTTTCCAGTTTTTTATTGAAATTCAAGCAGTTCAAGTCAAATGAACAGCTTGAAAGGGTCCAAAGGTAAGTGGTGAACTGCCAGAGGTAAATAAAAAAAGGTAAGCTTAACCAAAACTGGAAAATAATGTACATTTCAGAATTATACAAGTAGGCCTTTTTCAGGGAACAAGAAATGGGTTAACAACTTAACTCTATGGAGTCTTGGGCTATTTTGTCCATTTTTGAATTCTTTTCATGTCTTTGTAAGTAATTTTGTGTCTTTTTTTGGTCATTTTGTGTCTTTTTTTAGTCTTTTAGTCCAACATAAAATGTGATTTTGAATCTTTTTTTTTACTTTCAAACACTATCATGCTCAATAAAGAATTTTAAATGTTGCAAATGTGCATTAATTTCAGAGTACACTGAGACATTAAATTGCATAATTTTCAATTAAATTCTGGAAAAGTTGGTGTGTTCTAAAACTTTTGACCAGTAGTGTATATGGAGGCCCAAAGAGTTTAACACTGAATAAATGAATGGGGAATTATGAAATAAAAGCAATTAATGAACAAATACAGACAAAGTGGAGGAATGCAGCTAAGTACATGTACATAAATACTAATGTATGCACTTGATTATTTCCATTTGTTGCCACTTTTGTTCTTATATAAAATACATGTGCAATACAATTGATATGTGCAAAACACTCAATTTACCTCATGTATAAATTATAGCATTTTAAGTAGCCATTTATTTATTTTTATACTTATTTATTACATCACATGTCCTTGTTCTTGTTTTTGTCCTTGTTTAGCTCGGTATTTTTCTTTAAATGTTTTTACTCATGTTGTTTTGTGTTATGATTTTCATAACTATGCACCTTATGCAGTGGCACTTTACATTTTGTTGTATAGTGAACTATATAATGACAATAAACTATTTGATTTGATTGATTTTTGACATTAATGTGCATCATTACCAGTCACTTTACAAAGTACGAGCCTAAACAAGTTTATTGCATTGCAATAAATTAAACTACCTAACAGTATGTCAAATAGTTAAAACACTACTTGCGTAATTATGTATCACAGTAGTGTTAATATTTGACTGTATAATACAATAATTGCATTTCAATAGCATTTTTTTTACTGCTGTACTTTTGACACTTTAAGTACCTTGCTCATGATACTGAATATGCATTAAGTAATATCTTCAAAGCAGGACTTGAAAATTTACAAATGAAACCAAAAAGGTTATTTATTTATTTCCTTTTTTTTTTTTTTTTACAAAATCATAATTTATTTCGTCTCTATTTAGCCATAGTGTAATCTGTTTTATTATGTGTTGCTGTGTTTATCTATATATCTATATATCTTATATTTATTTGATATTTAACACTTTGCATTAATAATATGGCATTATGGCTGCTAGCAGGGGTGTGAAGTGACTACGTATTTATACTCCACTTATGATAGATTTATTTACTGGTTACTTTGTGGATTCAGATTATTAATACAACATAATATATAAATAAATAAATGATGATGTGCTATTTATTAAACTGATTTAACTGCCCAGCATTACATAAAGAAGTTAATAATAATTTACGATACACTACTGGTCAAAAGTTTTAGAACACACCAACTTTTCCAGAATTTAATTAAAAATGATGCAGTTTAATGTCTCAGTGTACATGATAGTGTTTTGAAAGTAAAAAAAAAAGATTAAAAATCACATTTTATGTTGGACTAAAGGACTAAAAAAAGACACAAAAGGACCCAAAAAAGACACAAAATGACAAAAAAAAGACACAAAAAGACACAAAATGACTAAAATAAGACAAAATGACTAAAAAAAGACACAAAATGACTTACAAAGACATGAAAATAATTCAAAAATGGACAAAATAGCCCAAGACTCCATAGAGTTAAGTTGTTAACCCATTTCTTGTTCCCTGAAAAAGGCCTACTTGTATAATTCTGAAATGTACATTATTTTTCAGTTTTGGTTAAGCTTACCTTTTTTTATTTACCTCTGGCAGTTCACCACTTACCTTTGTACCCTTTCAAGCTGTTCATTTGACTTGAACTGCTTGAATTTCAATAAAAAACTGGAAAAATTGGGCTGTTCTAAAACTTTTGACCGGTAGTGTACATTAATGGGTCTTTCTGCATATTTAGAGCACTTTAAGTATACTTTAATACTTTTGTGCTTTTACTGGAGTAACAAGTACTTCTTCTGCCATTGGCTGCCTTATTACTGAGTTTTTTCGAATTCATAGTAAAAAAAAATGTGTAAAAAGCCTTTCATATTATGGGTTACACTCTTAATGATATACATACACCATAGTAAAAAGTGCATTTAGAAAAAGGAAAAAGAAGCAATCAGTGGATAAGATAAAACCTTATTGAATGAACCATTTTCCAGCCCTACAGGGATATTTACATGGAGCTGTGATCAGTTGTTATCAGAAACAAAAGAGAGCATGGGAATCAAACAAGATGCTCTGAGGAAGAAGCTCATGTTTGATCTCAGCAATTCAAAAGATTAGAAAACCAACGCAGGGTAAATTACACACCTTGTAAATTCTAGTGAATGCATCACAGGGGGGCCGGAGACTTCAGAGGAAAACAAATGGAGAGATCTCTCAGACACAATACTACTTACACTTCAAAGAGGAGACAGAGAGGATGTTCCTGCTCTGATAAAACTTCAGTTTCTCTCATTCAAACACACACAGAAAACTCTTTCTAACTTCATTTTGATTGTCAGTTTGTACTCCCTTAAAAGTAAGGGTCTGTTCTATTATATATACACTGTAAAAAGAAATCTGTTTAATTTACAGTAAAATACCGGCAGCTGTGGTTGCCAGAACTTCACCGTAAAACATACAGTGAGCGTATGTAAATGTAAATATCAGCAAAAACTGTAATTTATACTGAATAATCCCATTACTTTCAGGATAATTGTGTCATCATGGTATTTCTCCATTAATTTTACATGAAAATTTTATATTTTTACAGCAAAACTGTGTGTTTTCTACAGTTTATGACAGTAGTAGTTTTATACTATTCTTTGATTTACAGTAATTAAAAGTATCTACTACGGTGATGTACAATGTTTAATTTTACGACCTATTTCTGATGCAATTTGACAGTTTTTTACTGTAATTTCTACAAACATTTTTTACAGTGTAGTTTAAATTATTATTATTATTATATTCCGTTCTATATGTCTTCTTATAATTACTGTTTTTATTTAATGGACTGATTGCTTCTTTTATTTTATAGTTATATTTTATATATGTTTTTAATATTTATTGTTTACTGATTTTCTTTAATTGTTTCTTTATTGCTTTTGATATCATGCTACACTGTAAAAAATGTCTGTAGTAAAAGACAGTAAAAGACCGTAAATATATGATAAATGTTATATGATAAATGAGTTAATTCAGTTTAAGTAACAATGAAACATCGTAAATGTATATATCAGTCAAAACAGTATTTCTTTTACAGTTTTTTAAAAATACATTACTTCACTGTAAAATACACTAGCGCCGTGATTGTAGCAAAATAAACTGTAATATATATACAAGCCATCATTTTTGCATTTATTATTTTTATAAATACTTTTTCTCACTGTTAAATTGACTAAACACCATATCTCTAACAGAAATATACTGTAATATGTAATGATAATACCTTTAATTTATGAAGCATTTATAAAGATTTTCTTGTCAATCATATTGCGAAACAGCGTTTCTTTTGATGGAAAAACTTTTTATTTTTTACGGTAAAATATGCAATAAAATGGCAATCTTTAATGTGAAATCAACAGTGCTAATATCCTTTTACCGTAATATTGGAAAAAGTTGCATCGTATTTATTACGGTAAAGTTCTGGCAACCACAGCTGCCAGTTTTTTACTGTGAAAACAACAGTTGTTTTTTTTACAGTGTATTATTTTTAATTTTATATTTTATTTTTGGTGTTTTTACATTCACATTTGTTATTTTTTCTTTGTATAATTTTACCATTATTTCCTATATTTTTACTTTATTTTGTTATTTTAAATACCTTTTTATATCATTTTTTTTCTTTAATGGAGCCTCCCAGCTAAATACTTGACACATGACAATATTTTTTAACCTTGATTATTCATGGTTTAAGTGTCATCCAAACCAAATGATTTTCATTCAGTATTGAGTCATAAAGTATTTAATATTTATTCAATGTTTGCACGAATTACTGTAAAAATATCCATCTGGCCGAGCAGTTTTTGTCTGTTATTTATTTTGAAATGTCTTTTTTTTGACATGTTTTCCATTACAAACCAAGCTGTTTCAAGTTTTCTTGAGAATCAAGTGTAATTTTTCTTAATTCTAGTGCTGCAACCTTTCTTGATTCAAGATATTGATATTCATGTCTAGAAAGTTCTTAAAACAAGTAGATTTTTATTGGCAACAGGCTTAAGTAATCTTATCACTCAGTTGTTTTAGGGGAAAAAAAGCTTTTAGGACAAAAAACTACTTGGTGAGATGGAGGTTTGTTTTGCAGCGCATTAGAGAAAAAACATTAAACAAACAGTAAAATAAACTAGAGTTTATCAGCAATCAGACAAACAAACAGTTCCCCTCACTTCTTTATACTTCACTTGTCTACATCAAGTTGTTTTAGGGCTGCAGACTCTTTATCAGAGGGCCGAGTTCCTCTGTGGTCATACTCTGGTGGGAACGATAAGGCAGCTATTAAAAAAACATGATGTTGTGGAGCAGAGAGGGAGAAAGGGACGGAGGAGGAGGGCGGAGGCCCGTTTGAGGGTTGTTGCAGTTCTTGGCAGGAACAACTTGAGCAACACCAAAATTTCAGCATTTCACGACATCCAACCTCGACATTTGTGTCTTTTTTTAGTCATTTTGTGTCTTTTGGTGTCTTTTTTTGTCATTTTGTGTCTTTTTTGTCTTTTTTTTAGTCATGTTGTGTCTTTTTTTTGTCATTTTGTGTCTTTTTTGGTCATTTTGTGTCTTTTTTTTGTCTTTTTTGCAGTCATTTTGTGTCTTTTTTGGTCTTTTTTTTAGTCATTTTGTATTTTTTTTTGGTCATTTTGTGTCTTTTTTTAGTCCTTTAGTCCAACATAAATGTGATTTTGAATCTTTTTTTTACTTTCAAAACACTATCATGCTCAATAAAGAATTTTAAATGTTGCAAATGTGCATTAATTTCAGAGTACACTGAGACATTAAACTGCATCATTTTCAATTAAACTCTGGAAAAGTTGGTGTGTTCTAAAACTTTTGACCAGTTAAACTGAGAACTCGGACATCTCCAGCTCATCATTTCCCCATCAAAGACTGCGCAGAAATAATAATTGGTGAGGTATTTTCCTGTTGGTGTCAGATTATTTATTTATTTTCAAGGTTTACTCATGCAATTTTCCTAACAAACCTCTGAAGCTGCCCTCAGGTCTGGAGGTCAGAGGGAGATGCTGCCAATAACCAAGAGTGAGGTGTCAACCCCTCCCACCATTGTCAGTGGAGCCACATCCCTCTTCACCTCCTACTCCACTTCCCTTATTCACTATCCTGTGGTTTGTGTTTGACTGGGGGTCTCCAGGTTGGTTTATCACCCCTCCCTCCCCTCTGAATTGTACCCCCGGAGGTGTTTATGAGGAGGCCGACAGGATGTTCGGCCCACCAGGACATCAAAGTCTCCTCTTCAAGTAAAATGTGCCGTTGCTCAGCGTGACCTTTTCAACTCTAATAGGGTTAACATCACAGACGCATGCAAGGCTGGGATTACTGTAGAGGAGCTGGATGATCTACGTCGTGGCAGCGGATCAGTTTCCTTCCTGCTGTGGTTCACACACAAGAACCAGAGCTCAGTTTTCATTTAGAAATCAGGCGATCATCCTCAGGATATGGGCAGAGGTTCACAGAAAAGAGGATTCCTGAAAACAAGTGTGCCGCCACAATTATTTTCCATATTAGGACAATTTCAAGAAGGAGTATTAAGATATGGACAGTGGTGGGAAAAGTATTCAGCTCCCTTACTTAAGTAAAAGTACTAATACACACTGTGAAATTACTCCACTACAAGTAAAAGTCCTGCATTCAAAACTTACTGAAGTAAAAGAACAAAAGTATCAGCATCAAAATGTACTTAAAGTATCAAAAGTAAAAGTACTCGTTTTGCAGAATGACCCCACTCAGATTGTTAAATATATTCTCAATATATTATTTGATAATTATTATTGATGCATTTATATAAGCAGCATTTTATTTTCTCAAGGTAGGGCTCATTTTAACTATTTAATATGCTTTTATGAGGTCTTATTTAGAAAATGTCACTTTAAACTTTAAACCGATCATGTTTTTCATGTTAAATCCTGATCTGAGAAGTAACTAAAGCTGCTGGCTATATGTAGTGGAGTAAAAAGTACAATATTTGCCTCTAAATGTAGTGGAGTAGAAGTATAAAGTTACATAAAATGGAAATACTCAAGAAAAGTACAAGTACCTCAAAATTGTACTTAAGTACAGTACTTGAGTAAATGTACTTAGTTACATTCCACCACTGGTGAAATGACTCCACTACAAGTAAAAGGGTAACACTTTACAATAACCATCATTTATAAATGGTAAACAGATAGTTTATTAATGTTTAATCATCATTTATAAACCATATATAAACCATTTAGAATGGTAAATACTTTATTTATTAATGTTTAACTAAACAAATCATTTATAAATGGCAATAGATGGTATATTAATGTAAGTTTATAGTTTATACTTTACCATTAACAAACAGTTAAATTAGAATTAATAGTTTTAGTTGCATTCCTTATAACATTTTTAACACCATATTAAGTATGTTAATGATTTTGAAATTATTCATAAATCTTTAAGAAATTGGTTGAATACATTTAACGATTAAATATGTAAAGCACTTTGTAAATGGTTAATAATTGGTTTATAAACCATCTATAAACATTATTTAGTTGGTTATTGTAAAGTGTTACCAGTAAAAGTCCTGCATTCAAAACTTACTCATGTAAAAGTACAACAGTACCAGCATCAAAAAGTACTTAAAGTATCAAAAATAAAAGTACTTGTATTGCAGAATGGAACCACTCAGATTGTTTAATATATTCCAAATATATTATTAGATTATTTGTATTGACGCATTTATGTAAAGAGCATTGTAATTTTGTAAAGACAGGTCTCGTTTTAACTACTTAATATAGTGTTATAATGTATCATTTAAAAACAAATGTCTAATCACTTTAAATGTATCATGTTTTCCATGTTAAATCTTGACCCAAAAAAGTAACTAGTAACTAAAGCTGTCAGCTAAATGTAGCGGAGTAAAAAGTACAATATTTGCCTCTAAATGTAGCGGAGTAGAAGTATAAAGTTACATAAAATGGAAATACTCAAGAAAAGTGCAAACACCTCAAAATTGTACTTAAGTACAGTACTTGAGTAAATGTACTTAGTTACATTCCACCACTAGGATATGGAATGGTATTTCAGTCAATATTAAATAAATAAATAAATGAGCAAGCCTATGAGGTAAATCCTAAAATGAATAGATGAGCCAAAAAAATATTTAAATAAATAAATGAAACAATATAGATAAATAAATAGGTCACTTTTAAAAAATGTCTAAAATGTCACTTTCAAATGACTACTTTGATTTTTTTCAGGGAACTTTAATTTCCTAATACCTCATTCATTTCACAGCTCTTTTAATTGTAATTTCTTATATTAAAATGCATTCATTTTTAGATTTGTATTTACATATATTTATAGCCTTATTTGTGTTTTTCAGGATTTATATATTAGCCATATTTATTTTATTAATATATTAATTTATTTTATTATTTCATTTATTTTATTAACATATTAATATTTATTTATTGTATTTTAAAAATATATATATTTTGACAAATATTGCATTCCACATCAAGACTGAATACTACTTTCAGATAGAAAGAGGGACAAAACAGACAGACAATCACAATTCCCACTCTCGTGAATAAGTTATAAGTAGCATAGGCTGCTTTATTTTAAAACAGTAAAGTGTATTTTTTTAACATTTTCCAAGAACAATACAGACGCTAAATAATAATCTAAATTTAAGGCAGTGCTGGACTCTGATTAAGGTATTTTGTAGGATCATTTTGAATCTAAATCAGGATATTTAGAAATATTCATAAAAAGAAATGTGTCCATCACAACATTTTGATTGTAAAAAACAAAAAGACCCAATTCTGAAAGTAAGCCTCAATTTTAATCTCTGTGTGCACATTGTTGAGCTATTGAGTATGTTTTAGACTAATATTGTACTGAAATTAAAAAAATCTTGTTTTTTTTGTTGTTGTTTTTTGTTTCTGTTTCAATAACTATACTAGTATTAATCAGTGCTATACATGTATGTAGCAAACTATCTTTATTTAATTTACTAGTATAATCTAGTATAATTTGAGTTGATGTTGCTCTTATCATCAATGTTATTACCCCATGATAAGGTTCTGTTTGCAGAAGAAAACATGGATGAAGGAAGGTTTACATGGGGCAGATAAACTCACTATTATTAAGGCTGTTATTATGATTTTCGAATTATCATTATTATCTTTATTTTATTCTGATTTTTATTCTGAAGTTGCCTATCAATTTAGGTATAAGTATGTCTTTGTCAGAGTATTGTGATAGAGTTTAAATGCTCTTGCAAGGATGTGATTTTGATTTTATTTATATTATTTTTAATTTTTTAAAACCATTTCTTTCTTTTTATGTTTTGATGAAAAGACTTGACATGTTTACAAGATGTAGAGCAACATGTATGTGCTGTTTTGTTTTTCTTCAAATAAAAAGTTTAATAACAAAATTTTTTAAAAAAATTCTGGTACACTGTAAAAAAAATACTGTTTTATTTACGGAAAAATACCGGCAGCTCTGGTTGCCAGAACTTCACCGTAAAAATTACAGTGAGTGGATTTTCTATTCTAAATTTAAATGTAAATATCAGCAAAAACTGTAATTTAGACTGAATATTCCCGTTATTTTTAGGGTAATTGTGTCATTCATTCACACATCATGGTATTTCTCCATACATTTTGCATGAAAATGTTATATTTTTACAGCAAAACTGCATGTTTCTTCTAGTTTATGACAGAAAAAAGTAAAAGTTTTGTGCTATTCTTTGATTTACGGTAATTAAAAGTGTCTAATACGGTGATGTACAATTTTTTATTTTACGCCCTATTTCTGATGTATTTGACAGAGTTTTACTGTTATTTCTACAAACATTTTTTACAGTGTATGGTGACAAGCTCAGTATACACAACAACGAAGTAGAATTTAAAATGTGTATTTGAGCAGCTGCAGATGAAAACAATCATTTAAATTCAGAGTAGATTTGCTTACACTTCAGGTTATTCTGAGCATCACTTACTCCGTTTGCACCATGTTATGGGTATTGCATTTACCCAAATAGTTCCCTTTGTCTTCGTCCCGTCATGACACTGCATAACAACCACTTTGTTCCAACCCAGTAAAAAAAAAAGGAGAAAAAAAAGCTGGCAGGAAGTGAATTCCTCTGAAACTCAATCACAGACGTTCATGCTCACGTGTTTCAGAGTCATCGTGTCTTCAGATGTTTTTAGCGCTTCATAAAAGGGAACATACCAGTACAGGCAAGTATGTTCATCCAGCCAACAGTTTACTGAGTTCATTAACAACATCTTAACCACATCTGAGTCATAGTACAGTAGTAAGGTGTGTTTAAATCAGACCAGCAGGGGTACACTCCGACATATAGTGATCTTACATATATGATTGGAATTCAGTGTTTATACATGGCTCAAGATTTAAAAAAAAGGCACTTTTCAGAAGAAATAAAACAGGGATATAGTCAGGTAATAACAAGTACAGACAGATTTGTAAATGTCTTGACTCCATTGTGTCTAAGGCAACAAGAGGCTCTCCTCTTGAGTTTCATTGCATCCAATCTCCACAGTCCTGATAAAAAGTGAATATATTTCACATACTTGACCATTAAAGCATTTACAGCTTTAATTGTAACAGTTTTACATCATTAAGAGCCTTAAGGAATGCAGGATTATACACTGTGGTGTTGTGGTGCACGTCTGCTGCAAAGATCACCAAATCCTGATGTTAAAGTTCACACTGCAGCATTGGTTCACAATCATTTAACCCCTGGATGTTTCTTTTACAAAGTCGACCCCCGTGTGGTATTTACCAGTATTGCATTGTGGAAATCTCGAGCAACATCTACAGTAGTTTTCAAGTTTCCAGGAGTTTTTTTTAAGAAGGTGCCATTGCCAAAACAACGGCTTTGGGACATTCAACAGCGCAGAGATCACAGCTGTTCATCTGACAAGAAAGTAGCCAAGTCTGCAGGCTTCACAGCGTCGATTCCCTCTGAGTCTGAGGCTGCATGTGCATCAGAGTGAGTCACATCCCTGAGACATGACTCAGTGTATATATACAGTGGTACACCACCTCAAACAACGAGCTCTTCTCTGTCCACTCTTTGGAATGATGCTGATTAAAAACAGTACACAACTGTAAATGAAATACGCATTAAAATATATTTTAAGAATAAAAAAAGTGCTCAGTGTATAGTTGCTCTCTCAGAGAGATCAGTAGCTGAGGAGGATCGTTTCCCAGCTGGTAAAGGAAACAAAGGCCTTGTTAGATGTGGCGAGCGTCTTGGCGGTGCAGCTATCTGCAGCCTACAGAGTCCTCAGAGTTCCTCCACCATTGCTCATCTCATTTCCCAGCATCCTCAGGGGGAATATACTCAGTTTCACCTGCTGACACCTGAGAGATGCGGCGTGTGGAACCCCAAATGCGACGGGTGATGTGTCCTGAGCGAACCTGAGAACAGGAGAGGAAACATGTTAATCCACACTGGAGGGCTTAAACCAGGGGTGTCAAACTCAAATACACAATGGGCCAAAATGTAAAACTTGAATAAAATCGCGGGCCAACATTGAACAAATTAGCCTTTTAATATATACCAAACATGTTTTGCTTTAACATTAAACATGGAACCAGCAACGCTTATAAACATACAATATATAACTAAATAGTGCAGACATGCAAAATCTAATTTCAAATAAAAAACACATCAATGTCATTAATTTATTAAATAAAAATCAAATAAAAATCGTATGCCTCTTTTCTATTTGCATCCTTCTGATTTAAATATCAAAATAAAGTTTTTCAGGTTAATACATTTAAAAATAAAATAACAATAATAAATCTAGTATTAGTGGTAAATACGCCGTATAATACCGGCGGGTCAGCTTTTATAGTACAATAATAATATAATAATTTGGTATTGCCTCGCGGGCCAAATAAAATTACACTGCGGGCCAGAGTTTGACACCCCTGCTCTACACATACACTTTTTTTGTGTGAAACTTTATAAAACTACCAATGATTTGGGACTTTCTAATATAAAGATAAACCAGATAAAGGAAAATTCAGCTCCTGACAGATTTTTTTTTACCTTGTGAGGTATTTGCCCAATGGCAGTTTGTTTATTTATGAGGAAACTTCACAGGGCAAAGTTCCCAATATCCCCCACAACAATAAGGACACATTTCAGGCTTATGAAATGCTGAACTTGTTATTTCTAAAAATAAGTATTGTTACACCTGTTTAATATGCCTTTTAAAATGGAGTTTTGTAGCCATTAATATTATAAATACTATTATTAGTAGAGTTTGACACCTCTGGCTTAAACGAAGATGTTAGACCAAAGACGCTTCATTATCATCTGAAAAACCTGGTTTTCAACAAGCACTTAGCATATGATTAGCCTCCTTCCTCCTCACACACACACAGACACACACCACCACCCGACTCACGCATCTCACAAATACTTGATGTTCTACTTCTCACCTCTTCTGGCTTCCCTGCCCCCACCACAATTAACTTCCCGTCTTCTAGTCCCACGAGGATGTGGCTGAACTCTTTGGTGACAGACACACTCCTCACAGGAACCTTCAAGGCCAGGGGCGTTACGGGAGCATCCAGGCTGTAAACAAGGAAGAGTTGGAATCAAGAACTGAACTATGTGGCTTCAAGTAACCTCACTGCAAAAAAAGAAAAGTTGGGTGAACTCAAAATTTTAAGGCAACAAACTTCGATAAAATTTTAAGTTGGACAATTAAACTAAATATTTTAAGTTTTGTTTTTGTTTTTGAGTTTGCTCAACTCTGAATTCAGATTTTTGTCAACTCAACTGTAAGTTGTACTAACTTATAATTTAACATTGTAATAACTTTTAATCCTTACTTCTGCTAACTTCTGCAATCTGCTGAATTGGCACGATTGTAACGCTGCTATGAAATGTCAGCTAATGTTGCGACCACAATTTTGAGTTAGCATTGATACGCTAATGGCCACCCGCTAGCATCAGTTAGCCGCTAGCATCAGTTAGCCACTAGCATCAGTTAGCCGCTAGCATCAGTTAGCCACTAGCATCAGTTAGCCAAAAGCATCAGTTAGCCACTAGCATCAGTTAGCCACTAGCATCAGTTAGCCGCTAGCATCAGTTAGCCACTAGCATCAGTTAGCCACTAGCATCAGTTAGCCGCTAGCATCAGTTAGCCACTAGCATCAGTTAGCCAAAAGCATCAGTTAGCCACTAGCATCAGTTAGCCACTAGCATCAGTTAGCCACTAGCATCAGTTAGCCACTAGCTTTCGCTAATGACCAAATTTCCCAACAAAGAAATAAGAGTTATCAGAACTATTGTCCCTTGTTGTGAACCCCAACTTAAAGATATAAGTAACAACAACTCACCAACTTGTTTTTGAGCAGACAACTGGCTTCCTTTGTTGTGCTAACTTACATTATTGCCTTAAATGTCAATAATTTATATTTCCAAGTTTTACCAACTTAAATCACTGTTTTAGGCAAAAAAAAACAAGTTGGCTTTTTTTGTGTAGGGCCGTCCTCTACTAAAGGCATTTTTATTTGACTAAAACTTATACAATTTTGAGCACTAAACTATGAGTTTATCTAATCAACAGATCTGTAAAAGAGAAACATCTTAAATATTGTGTTTACCACAGATGTGTGCATACATTTCAGCATAAAAAAAGATTTATCAACAAAAGAAATCTTAGAAGACAATATAAAAAGACGAAAATAAAATAACTTAACATCGAGTTTGGCTCTTGAAAAACTGACCTATATTGTTAGAAAGAGGGCTTCTGAATTTTATAACATTTGGAAAATAAGATAATGAAAAATATCTAATTTGTTGTTGGGAATGTAACCTGTAAGAATGTAAGAATACTCACCACAGTTTAACTTTTTTTTTTTTTTCTTCATTTTATTTATTTGTTTTAGTTATTTATTTTTTGTTATCTACATTTATTTAATTATTCATTTGTTTTGGTCCTTTTCAGTATTATTGATATTTTGATTATTATTTCCATTGCTGCCATATGTTTGTGACGTTTTGGTCGTTGGATGTTGTTATATTAACACAAAAACCAATAAATATATGTTTTAAAAAAAACAAAAACAAAAATAACTAATTATTTGAATATTTGGCTAAGAGGGGGCAGCCCTAAATGTTATTTTCTATATGCTGTAAATTGGCAGCATTATAAAGATTATCTGGTTGATTATTTTTTTATTAGTGTGGCTAAATAAATAATACGCTTACAAGGCACAGTTATTTAGAAAAGAGACCAGAAACCAGAGAAGTTACATAAATTACACAAAATAGTGAACAAATAAAAAATCCTGCTCTACGAAAAGTAAAGCCAACTTATGTAAATTAAAATGAATCAACCATTCCACACTGTCATTGTCAGTGCACCAAAACAAAATATAGATATCCTTAACTCACCATAATAAGGAAGAAAGAAGAAAACATAACATAACCCACTGTTTCCCTGGATGGTTTTAAATCTGACAGGCTAAAAAAAAATGTCAAACAATGTTTTTAATGTCTTTACCTGCATAGATCTCGTATGTGGAGGCTGCCCTGCATGGTCCCCACGATGATGTGATCCGACACCAGGTGGAGCGCCGTCACCTGCTCCTCCATGGTGACGGAGGCCAGCAGACAGCCGTTTACTGAGTAAACATGAATAGAGTACTTGGCCTGTAGGAATAAGCAGATTTTAGTGATAACAAGCAGGTTGAGAAACTTGTTTAAGCGTGTTTGTATATGCACTGTGCTGTAGAACAGTAGTTCTCAACCTTTTTGAGTCGCGACCCCCAATTTAACATGCATGTTGTCCGTGACCCCCGCTCACTGAACACAATCTCACATGCACAGTTCAGATCACCCAAAAAAGAAACAAAATGACCAAAAAACGGAACCAAAATGACCAAAGAAGACACAAATTGACCACAAAATGATAAAAAAAACATAAAGTGACCGAAAAAAGGCAGAAAATGACCAGAAAAGACACAAAATGACCAAAAAAAGACACAAAATGACAAAAAAGACACAAAATGACCAAAAAGACACAAAATGACTAAAAAAAGACACAAAATGACCAAAAAAGGGAAACAGTATGACCAAAAAATTCACAAATTGACCACAAAATGATCAAAAAAGACATAAAATGACCGAAAAAAAGGCAGAAAATGACCAGAAAAGACACAAAATGACCAAAAAAAGACACAAAATGACCAAAAAAAGAAACAAATTGACCAAAAAAGACACAAAATGTCCAAAAAGACACAAAATGACAAAAAAAAGACACAAAATTACCAAAAAAAGGAAACAAAATGACAAAAAAACACACAAAATGACAAAAAAAAACACACACAAAATGACCAAAAAAAGACACAAAAAGACTAAAACACATTAACACATGAACACTTTAACACAGTGGAGACAGAGCTGACTTCCTAAATGATTTGGCGACCCCCAGAAATCATCTCGCGACCCCAATTGGGGTCCTGACCCCAAGGTTGAGAACAGCTGCTGTAAAGTACCTTTCGATGAGAGTGCTCCTCCAGCGAGGTCTGGACCACGATGTGGCCCTCCATGCCCACCTGGAGCTCAGAGATGATGGCCGGTACGAAGCTGTCACCAGGAGGACGCAGCGTCCGCAGGAACTGGCCTCGCCGGACTGTGTGCACGATCACAGTCCCATCCTGGTACAGGGAACAGCAAACCAAACTCTACTTATTGTGCATGTTGACAGTCTCTCGATGCAAACCAAAGTCACATTAGTATTTATTGGAGTCTTTGCAACCCGTACTGCTGCAACTTTTGGCAACAGGAAAAATCTTAATAGATGAATATAAGGCCCCTGCTAGGTTTAATGGACTTGTATAGCGTATCTTCTCTAATTTAATGTGTTTAACCAGTTAAAAAGCTCAAAATGAGAGTCAGCCAAAGCTGTGGTTTGCCCTGGCTTATTTGCCGACATTAAGCTTTCCAGGTTTGAAACGACCGCTGGCTATAAGATGGAAACATCTGTCTCTTCATACCAATAAAGTGTGTGTTTGGGGTTGTTTCCTGTAGCTGGTAAAGATTACATTCTGGCTTCTTAATAAGCCACATCACAGTTTGCTTGGAGAACATCCAAGTGTTTTCAAGCATAATGTGGGGTGTTTTTTACGGTGAACACCATTTTTCACACCTGCACAAACCTACAGAACTCAAATATTATGATGTTTTTTAGCCACCAACAAATCATTATCAGTTTAAGTAATATTTTCACTGTTTACTTTGCCATTAGATAACCCTGTTTAAGTTTACCTGCTGGGAACAGAAGAACAGACAGATTTGTGGCCATCTGGAGATAATAATAATATTATTAATAATATATTAATATTAATAATAATAATAATAGGCTAATTGATTGTGATGATGATATAAGAAATCATGACTGTTTGTGTCTTATATTACTTTATGCGTCGTTGAGTACCCTGAAAAGTGCAATATATAAAATGTATTATTATTATTTATTATTATTATTATTATTATGATAATTATTTATTTATTTTATTACAGTAGGCTAATGAGAACTATGTCTATTTCTTCCAGTGGTCATATCATGTTAGCATCTTGCTAATGGGCATGTATTAGTATTATGCATAGGATTTTTTATTCAGACATTTGCTGAGTTTGTTGATTTTTTAAAAAACTTTATTGAAGGTTTGGACAAATAAACTCAACTTCTCATGAAAGCCACGGGTATAAGCTCTCAAATACTTTTTGAATTTCATTTCTATCTGCTACAGAGGCTGAAACATTTTCTGTTGAATTTCCAGAAAAACTTCAGGTTTTAGGGGTTCTTTCAAGGTTTTACAGGCATGCTTTTCCAGGCGTTTTAGGCCTTAATGGGTTAAAGCAGCAGAAGCCCATAAAATTACTAGATTAGATAGAATTAGATAAGAATTAGATAAAATTACTTTTTTATCAGTGGAGTCTTGTGGCCTTTGACAGGAACAGAGTGGCTTCAATTATCTGGAGAAGCAGGTTTTTAACTTCTGAATCAAACTGTTCATAGAATTTGAATGTGTGCACGCTGACCTTTGACCCTGAGACAGCCATGTCCAGTTCAGTGCTGATAGCCACACAGGTGACCTCCTGGTCATGTCCACAGAGAATCTGCACGGGCCGAGGAGACAGACCGCTGGAGAAGCCACCCTGAAGGACAACAGAAGAGAATCCACATGTGAAGCCACAGCTTTGATGGCAGCTTGTGATCATGATCATGTGTCCAAGTGTGTGAGTGTTTACCTGCTGTAGGACCTGCCATACTATACAGGATGTGTCCCTTGAACCAGAGATGAGGTAGATGCCACAAAGATCCAGAGCCAAGCAAGTAACAACGTCTATGTGGAACACATAAAAATACAAATGAATATGTAACATAGAGAAAAGCATGTATGGCACTTTCACCCTGTTCATATACAGCGCACATAATGTTGATGAACATGATGTATCCTCCATTTGCACTACTATGTATATATTTATATATATATATATATATATATATATATATATATATATATATATATATATATATATATATATATATATATATATGTGTGTGTGTGTATATATGTGTGTGTATGTATATATGTGTATATGTGTATATATATATATACACTTGCACTAATGTACAGTTAGATCTGCATTTATTATTTATTTCATTTATAATCTACACCTATATATACAGCATATATACTGCAATTTTATACAATTCATTCCTGTATATATTGCAATATGATTCACAATTACTGCCTAATGCACTTCTGGTTTATTGTTTATTGTTATTGTTAAAAAGATCCCCATTAGCTGTCACCAAAAGTGGGAGGAGCTAGTCTTCCTGGGGTCCACAAGACAAAACAAAAATCACTTAACAATTAAACATTGTAGACATTATTATATACGTTATCAGAAATCATTCCGAATAAGTTATTACATTCATATCTATTACATTAATTCTCACTTTCATACAGTAAATATGTTAATTCACTACTCACAAATTTAAATAGTGCATTCTCAAGTAATAATTAAAAGATACTTTACTATTCAGTTCACGTATATTCAGTCGGCAATTACTCCAATAACTGATAGCACGATAAATAACTGTTCTCTTTAAGGCATTTGATTTTGGACATGGTAACATCATCTGACCACCATTAGCTGACCTTGTCTCATAAGAATGAACCTGATCACATCTGGTTAGATGCTATCTGCATTTCGTTGCTTTGTACTAGTGACATGTGCAATGACAATAAAGTTGAATCTAATCTAATCTAATCTAAGTTAGATATTTGACAATAACAGCTCACCAATGTGCCGGCAGATCCTGCCCACCAGCTTGCCCTTGGCCAGCTGAGTCACCCGTAGGCTACAGTCCCAGTGTCCTCCACTGAACAGCAGGCGGCCATCGTTGGACACCACCAGCACCTGATCGCTGATCTCCACCCCGGGAGAGAAAGGGCCGCTCAAGAATCGCTGCGTCCTGCATCCGAGAAAGATCAAAGTTAGAGATAACAAGTGAGCATGAGCTGTGGCCTAAATGTGGAGAAGATTTATAATCAGCACATTAAACTGTCATGACATCTGCAAATTACAACCTGCGTAAAACCCAGTGAACAAACGGCTCTTATCCTGATTTATCTCACGTTTATGGGATCCATGTTCAAGGTCAGTTTAGAATAAAATCCATAAAAGCACATTTCTATACATTAAAACAAGCTTTGAAGCATCACAGAAAAGGAGGGATAATCAGACACATGTTACACTTGGATCCAGCTGTCAGGAAAGGTTATGCTTTTTAAAAATTATGTGAAGTAAGTGAGTTTTCAAAGTTGAGGGCTTTTGAGTAAAAATGAACATCCATAAGAAAACTGCAAACAGTATTTTTTAAGAGGCTTGTACTGCTTTCTTAGAGTCAGCTAATGACATTCTAAAGAGATTTTGGGACTTTATTAGGTGTATTAGATGTTGGATGATTGTGTAAACCACAAAAACTTAAATATGGGCTTCACATTAGCTTACTAGAAGGAACTCACTTGGGATTAGTCATGGTGGGGTCCTTAGTGAAGGTGAAGTAGTTGGCTATGTTTTTGTCGTATGGCAGCCAGCTGTGTGTTCCTATCAGCCCATTGGAACTCACAGTCACCTGGAGAGAAAAAGCGCCATCATTTAATCATCATTTAAAGGTATACTATGCAGGATTTTTATTAAAAAAACAATGAATAGACTCAAACAAAAGTAATCCCTCAATCTTCACTTATGGCCCACTACAGTGTGTGGCAGTGTCTGTATCTGCAGAGATGCTGCCTTCTGCTTGTGTGTCACACTTTGGACACAACTTTTGTCGAGCCAGGAGGAGGTCCCAAGTTTGAGTGTTTTATTTTTAAAAACAGTAAGCATTCATTGGGCAGGAAATTAATAAGATTCCATCCACTAATAGAAATAACGACCCCTTATATCTACTACTCGGCATATCTGATTTGTCCATCACCGATAAATTTAAAAGAAAACTTCATCAAACACTTGCTTTCTGTGCTAGAAAGTGTATTCTTTTGAATTGGATAATGGATAAAGCTCCTTCTAAGGCTCAATGGCAAAGGGTGATACTTGAATATGTTGCTCTGGACCATCTGACATGTGGACTGCACAGCAGGGATGATGCTTTTCGTAAAACATGGGAACCCTTTTTGTCATATATTGGTTTGAATATCTCTACCATTCTTGGAAGAGGGTTTGTATCGTAGCTGAGAATGCTCTGCCTTGTAAGTGACACCCTACCGTTTAATTGATATGGTTTTGTTTCTGGTTCCCTTTCTTTGATCATGTTAATGTATCATGCATGGCAGTGCACACTTGGTTTATTTGGTTCATTTGTGTAGGATAACTCCTGAATCTCTCGCCTAAATCTGAATTGAAATATGTATGTGAGCCAAATGTATGTTTTTTGTTTTTGTCATGTATGTGTTCCTGTTTTGTCTTTTGAAAATGTAATAAACACATATTTAAAAAAAAAAAAAGAAACAGTAAGCACCAATTCCTGCATAGAATTGCTCAAAATTAGTGCATTATTGTTGTTACGATTGCAGTGAGTTTTACATGTGGCCCTTTTGAAAGAGTCCTTACCAATATATCTGAGCCCTGGATGATGAAGGAGCGATTCTGGCTCTTTGGTACCACTGCCTGGACCAAAGGAAGGCCATCACTTACCACCTGAAGCACACACAAGCACACATGTCAATACATACACACAACTGCACTATTTAGTTATCAGTTTGAGGAATACTGAGATCATGACAGAACCCACCTCCACAAATGGCCGGAGTTTGTCGAGCTGCTCAAAGATGTTTGGGGGCAGAGTGTCCAGACGGGCCTGCCGCCTGGAGGCATTCTCAGCTGACATACGGGTAGGATGAGGTTCCTGGTTCCAGATAGGAACGTTATATAAAACTGCCACTTTTTAAACAAACTAAAATGCAGCTCAAAAAAAAAAAAAATCAATGCTTTGAATTTTTCTGGGAGGTGTACCTTAAGGAGCTGACAGGGAGTCTGTCCGAAGTTGCTGATGATGCCTTCCAGGGCCTTACGCTCCACCTCGTTGGCAATGGCATCCAGATCTACTGCACCTGTATGACACACGAGAACCAAGAGTGAGTGTTATACAAGAACAAAAAAAACACTGTTTATACGCCAAGACTGAGGTTACGTTTACATGATGACGGTCTGAACAGAAGACGCAAAAGTGGCGTTGCGTCTTCACTTTTTATTCCTCGTTTAGACGAGCGTTTTCGGGAGGAAATCTGCTGCATACGGTGACGCAAAAGTGTGGGAAATTGGATTGTATGCAGCCAGGCGGCATCACTTAAAGCCATAAGAGCATCTTTGGGCATGCAGAAGTTTTCACGCCACACATTTTCATCAGCTACTCCTTCCACAAAGTTCTCCACCATCACTAGATCTCCCAGGTCTCGTTCACAGCCGTCTGGCTCCTCCCACCAATTGCTGCATCCAGAATGTGATGGAGGTAATTCCAGATCCTTCTCTGTTCACTAATACTATCTGTACATATCCTGTACATTTGGTGGAAAGACTCCTGTAAGTTTATTAGAGCTGCCAGAGCAGCTTGAAGGTCCCACCATGGAAATAATCCCACGTTTGTTTATTTCCTGTACTGGAGCATGTATGTGACGTAAACACATACGTGACGTGAGCAGATCAGATCAGAGTTTTGTGTCTTGTCAGTGTAGACGACACGCTACGGAGGAGAGGATTTTTGCGTTTTTAAGCCCCAAAAACGCCGGCACCGTCTAAACGAAAGGCACTTCACATAAAACATTTTGTCGTTTTTACCTGCGAGCGTCCTGGTGTAAACGGGGCCTGAAGGGAACATCAGGAGAAAATGACAACACTATTGAAAATATGTGTTGCTTTTGCCTTACCCTCATAGGTGCAGTAGTAGAAGACATTGAGAGCGTTTACTGCCTCTTCACCTCTCTGCTTGTAACCAAAGATCAGGTCGATCCACTCATGGAGGTGATTGGACACATGATCACATTCCTAAATGTTTAAGATACAAGTTGGTGTTAGAAATGAAATGCACAATTGAGAAGTTGTAAGACACTGCACAGTGTTTGTGTAGACCAGTGGTGGTTCTACACAGGGGCCTCCAGGGGCCACTGCCACTGTGAAGAAGCCCTTGGCCCCTGCTGTGGCCCCTGTGTCTAATTAATAATAAAATGATCAATTTGTAAAGATGAGAGACGGAACAATTCTTACCTATTTTTTGTTCAAACAATATCTCATCGTACACAAAATGAAACCAGAATGAGTATATTGTATAATAGTTTAATTGTGCAATAAAAATGTGTGTATATATATATATATATATATATATATATAAAAGACCATTCTCACTGTACTGCACTTTCAAAATAAAAAAAGTAACTGTGCACAAAAATGAGAAATGTCATCGTCATACAAAAATAGTTGTTATTGTTGGTACGTCTCATTGTTTCAATCAATGTATTTGTATCTTCCAAATATACAGTACAGGCCAAAAGTTTTAGAACACCCCAATTTTTCCAGTTTTTTATTGAAATTCAAGCAGTTCAAGTCAAATGAACAGCTTGAAAGGGTCCAAAGGTAAGTGGTGAACTGCCAGAGGTAAATAAAAAAAGGTAAGCTTAACCAAAACTGGAAAATAATGTACATTTCAGAATTATACAAGTAGGCCTTTTTCAGGGAACAAGAAATGGGTTAACAACTTAACTCTATGGAGTCTTGGGCTATTTTGTCCATTTCTGAATTCTTTTCATGTCTTTGTAAGTCATTTTGTGTCTTTTTTTTAGTCATTTTGTGTCTTTTTTTAGTCATTTTGTGTCTTTTGGTGTCTTTTAGTGTCTTTTTTGGTCATTTTGTGTCTTTTTTTAGTCCTTTAGTTCAACATAAAATGTGATTTTGAATCTTTTTTTTTACTTTCAAAACACTATCATGCTCAATAAAGAATTTTAAATGTTGCAAATGTGCATTAATTTCAGAGTACACTGAGACATTAAACTGCATCATTTTCATTTCTGAAAATTCTGGAAAAGTTGGTGTGTTCTAAAACTTTTGACCAGTAGTGTACGTAAACAAAATTTTTAAATAATTTTGAATGCTTAAATATCATATTTTGCTGTTTTTAATGTGCCCCTCTGATTAAACACTGGCCCCTGCTTGGCCCCCACAGTAAAACTGGTCTAGAACCGCCACTGGTGTAGACTCACCAGGGCTTTCCTGTGTTTCTTGATGAAGTCTTCTCTGGATGTGGCCCAGCGAGGCAGAAGAACATCTGTCACTTCATCTTGAGATAACTGCAAACGCCCCAGGTCAAAACCTACCATAATTATAGAGCAGCGTCGCATGAACCTCTTACAAATACTTGTAAATCAACATCACAATCACAACAACACAAAGCAGATTCCTTTTCTCCCTCACCATTCATGTTCTGCAGGAATTCTGGGAAGTAGAAGAACTCTGGGATGAGCTCTTTGACGTCAGCTGGGCTCTCCATGCGAGCCTGCCAGGCTGCTGCCACCGCGTGGAACTGTCTGTCTGCGCAGTCAAACCTAAAAAATGATGACATGAAACAGCATGAGACTGCAGAATAGCTGGAATTTTTAGGGGACAAACATGCAATAGTCAGCTCCCTCACCTGCCACTCTGCAGCTGGATGTGCAGAGTTGTGAATGGCTCCATGCGGATCATGTAGTGCATGACTCCTGCTGCGTTAGAGTAGTGTGTGCCATAGTGGAATTTGTCGATGGTGCCAGTTGAGTCTTCGAAGCTCTCATACCTAGTGACAAAACAGACAAAATTAAAGCCACATGTTTTTCATACACTACACATACACACACTACATACACTACTGGTCAAAAGTTTTAGACACACCAACTTGATGGTGAAAATGAAAATGATGCAGTTTAATGTCTCAGTGTACTCTGAAATTAATGCACATTTGCAACATTTAAAAATTCTTTATTGAGCATGATAGTGTTTTGAAAGTAAAAAAAGATTCAAAATCACATTTTATGTTGGACTAAAGGACTAAAAAAAGACACAGAATGACCAAAAAAAGACACAAAATGACCAAAAAAAGACACAAAATGACCAAAAAAAGACACCAATAGACACAAAATTACTAAAAAAAGACACAAAATGACCAAAAAAAGACACAAAATGACAAAAAAAGACACCAATAGACACAAAATTACTAAAAAAAGACACAAAATGACCAAAAAAAAGACACCAAAAGACACAAAATGACAAAAAAAAAGGACACCAATAGAAACAAAATTACTAAAAAAAAAAGACACAAAATGACCAAAAAAAGACACAAAATGACAAAAAAAAGACACCAATAGACACAAAATGACTAAAAAAAGACACAAAATGACCAAAAAAAGACACAAAATGACTTACAAAGACATGAAAAGAATTCAAAAATGGACAAAATAGCCCAAGACTCCATAGAGTTAAGTTGTTAACCCATTTCTTGTTCCCTGAAAAAGGCCTACTTGTATAATTCTGAAATGTACATTATTTTTCAGTTTTGGTTAAGCTTACCTTTTTTTATTTACCTCTGGCAGTTCACCACTTACCTTTGGACCCTTTCAAGCTGTTCATTTGACTTGAACTGCTTGAATTTCAATAAAAAACTGGAAAAATTGGGATGTTCTAAAACTTTTGACCGGTAGTGTATATACGTATATTTCATTTTTATTTTTATTTTTTCATGTTTTAGCTCCTTATATTGAAGTGATACATCCTTGGTTGGCTACTGTTCTGCAACACAACCAAAATCAGATTGTTACAAACACACTTACTTTTCTCTGACATTCTGTGCGTGGCGGGGGTTGACCACGCCGATGGGTTTGGACAAGTCTCTAAAAACAGAAGGGTCCTCCAGATCCAGAGTGTCAGAGGTATAGTCACACAAGATCCAGGGGAACTGAAGAGAAACATGCAACATGAGTCTTTCTCACACTGTATATGCATGATCTTTTCTAACAATAGGATACAAATAAAATGCATTAACCCTCTATGGCAGTAGTTCTCAACCTTTTTGAGTCGCGACCCCCAAATTAACATGCATGTTGTCCCCAAACCCCGCTCACTGAACACAATCTCACACACACAGTTCAGATCACCCAAAAAAGAAACAAAATGACCAAAAAAGGAAACAAAATGACCAAAAAAGACACAAATTGACCACAAAATGACCAAAAAAGACACAAAATGACCAAAAAAGGAAACAAAACTACCAGAAAACACACAAAATGACAAAAAAGACACAAAATGACCAAAAAAAGAAACAAAATTACCAAAAAGACAGAAAATGACTAAAAAAAGACAGAAAATGACAAAAAAAAAGGAAACAAAATTACTAAAAAATACACAAATTGACCTCAAAATTATCAAAAAAAGACACAAAAAGACATTAAGTTACCAAAAAGACTAAAACACATTAACAAATGAACACTTCAACACAGTGGAGACAGAGCTGACTTCCAAAATGATTTGGTGACCCCCAGAAATCATCTTGCGACCCCAATTGGGGTCCCGACCCCAAGGTTGAGAACAGCTGGTCTATGGTACGGTGTTGCCCTCAGGCAACATCCCCATTTTTGGCCTGTCAGATTTCTACAATGCATGTTTTTGAGTGATGCAATACTTTAAAAAAGAGGGAAGAGTATAGGGAACCAATAGCAATGCTTTAATTTGTCACATGACCTCCAGGAGGCCATATTGAAACACTATTTTGCAGATCTTTTCAAAGGAAACAACTTTGCCATTTTGCACCACAAAAAATCACTCAAAACGTCATTTCCTGGCCCTTTTCCATTTGGAAAAAACTATTCCTACTTTTAGGTGAGTAAACCTTCATTTTTGATAGTTTCATACACTTTAAAGCATTTCATTTCAATGGGTCGCATTCAGACAAGACACCGGTTAAAAAAGTTCCTTTTATAATGTTTTTAAATTTAAAATGTTATGTATTGTACCCTGTTGAAGCTTCTGAATCTTTTACACATGTTTATTAAATAAGTTATATTAAAATTAATTTTAAAAAACTTTCTTTTTCACTTGTGCATGTTATGGTAGAATGTTGCCTATGGGCAACAAACCCCAAAAACTTCTTTTTGTGTCTTTTTTTGGTCATTTTGTGCCTTTTTAAAGTTATTTTGTGTCTTTTTTTGGTCATTTTGTGTCTTTTCTGGTCATTTTTTTTGTCAATTTGTGTCTTTTTTGGTCATTTTGTTTCTTTTTAGGGCCATTTTGTGTCTTTTTTTGGTCATATTGTGTCTCTTTTTGCTTAATTTCATGTAATTTTCATTGGTCATTTTGGTGAGAGAGATGTTTTAGTTGTTGTCTGCTTCATTATTTGTCCAAAATTCATTGTATCAACTGAGTTTGTATGATGTGAACTGTGAGATTGTGTTCAGTGAGCGGGGGTCCCGGACAACATGCATGTTAAATTGGGGGTCGTGACTCAAAAAGGTTGAGAACTACTGCCATAGAGGGTTAAAAAAGTAGTGCACATTCAGGGAGACTGGCTGTACTCACCACAGGATACTGTGACAGGTCGTTGTATGTTCGCCCAGAAATGGTGTTCAGTTGCATCAAGTACTCAAAGTTGGAGATTTCTCTGTAGACCCATTTCTGTTCAACAGATTACCATCAAATTGGTCAAACACAAAAAACTAAATTCATGCCACAACAACACTTCATAGAGAGACTTGAACAGAATAATGACCTGTGTGAGCCCAGATGCCTTCAGTAGCTCTTGCGGGGAGCGAGAGCCGAAGTAAAACAGGTTGGGGGGCCGCAGCCCCAGGATCCTGGAGTACACTTTGTTTCGTACCTGTAAGGCCAGACATAAGGAATTAAACCCCATCATTTCTAAAACATTTACAGTACATGCCAAAAGTTTGGACACACACCTTCTCATTCATTCAATGCGTTTTTCTTTATTTTCATGACTATTTACATTGTAGATTCTCACTGAAGGCATCAAAACTATGAATGAACACATATGGAATTATGTACTTAACAAAAAAAGTGTGAAATAACTGAAAACATGTCTTGTATTTTAGATTCCTCAAAGTAACCACCCTTTGCTTACTAGAATATAAGACATGTTTTCAGTTATTTCACACTTTTTTGTTAAGTACATAATTCCACATGTGTTCATTCATAGTTTTGATGAATTTACAATGTAAATAGTCATGAAAATAAAGGAAACACATTGAATGAGAAGGTGTGTCCAAACTTTTGGCCTGTACTGTATTTCATAAGGAGTTAAATTCGAGCTGAGCATCACCTTCTTCTTGAAGTTGATGAAGTAATGAGCCTGGTCTATGAAGAACAGCTCCAGTGCAGATCGTCGCAGGTTGTAGCGCCTCAGATGAACTTCTCTGAGCTGGGACAGAGGCCTCTTGAAGTCAAACCCGATCCCTAAAGACACAGAAGTTATTCTCTTCTGCTAGGATACTTACAGGTGCATCTCAATAAATTAGAATATCATAGAAAAGTTGGTAACACTTTACAATAACCAACTAAATAATGTTTATAGATGGTTTATAGACCAATTATTAACCATTTACAAAGTGCTTTACATATTTAATCGTTAAATGTTTTCAACCGATTTCTTAATGAATCATTTCAAAATCATTAACATACTTAATATGGAGTTAAAAATATTAAAATGGGTGCAACTAAAACTATTTATAAACAATTAATTATAATTTAATTGTTTGTTAATGGTAACGTAACTATAAACTTACATTAATAGACATGTTTATAAATAAATATACATCTATTTGCCATTTATACATGATTAAGTTCGTTAAACATTAATAAATTATGTATTTACCATTCTAAATGGTCTATAAACAGTTTATAAATGATGATTTAACATTAATAAACTATCTGTTTACCGTTTATAAATTAATTATTATTATTGTAAAGTTTTTGTAAAGTGTTACCGAAAAGTTTATTTATGTCAGAAATTCAATTCAAAAAGTGGAAATAACACATTATATAGATCCATTACACACAGAATAAAAACATTCCATGTCTTATTTATTTAATATCTTCTCATTATAACGATTATGGCCTAATTTAATGAAGACCTAAAATTCAGTGTCTCAAAAATGTTTAATATTACAAAAGACCAATCCTAAAATGTATGTTTAATATGGAAATGTTGGCGTCTGAAAGTATCTATATGACTCAATACTTGTTTGGGGCTATTTGACTTAACTACTGGAAATTGACTTTTCCATCATATTCTAATTTATTGAGATGCATCTGTAGATGTGCAGTTAAAAAAATGTTAGGTGCACTGAAAAAAGAACCAACTATATTGAATTGTTTCATTTGATAACACCTAAATGAATAAAGTTCTTTCAAATTAATTTAAAATCAGTTGTGTTAATCTAACTTATTAAATTAATTTGAAAGAACTTAATTCATTTAGGTGTTACCAAATGAAACAATTCAATTAAGTTGGTTCAACTATTTTCTTTTTTCAGTGTGTGATGTTCATTATCACATATTTTCTTACCTTCCTCTGTCTCCTCTTTCTCACTGCTGCCATCATAGAAGTAGAGATGGTGCGTGGTGACCTCCAGACGACCCGGAACAACCGCCACGATGGTGATCAGCTCACAGTCTTCAGACAGAACCAGCTTTTCTTTCTGACTCTCGTCCTCTCCCTCCACCCTGACAGCGTGGGGGAAAAGTTAAACCTTTACGTATTCATTTTTAACATACACTACTGGTCAAAAGTTTTAGAACACAACTACTTTTCCAGAATTTAATTGAAAATGATGCAGTTTAATGTCTCAGTGTACTCTGAAATTAATGCACATTTGCTACATTTAAAAATCTTTATTGAGCATGATAGTGTTTTGAAATTAAAAAAAAGATTCAAAATCACATTTTATGTTGGACTAAAGGACTAAAAAAAGACACAAAATTGCTAAAAAAAAAAGACACAAAATGACAGAAAAAAGACACAAAATGACAAAAAAAGACACCAATAGACACAAAATTACTAAAAAAAGACACAAAATAACAAAAAAGACACAAAATGACAAAAAACACACCAATAGACACAAAATTACTAAAAAAAAAGACACAAAATGACCAAAAAAACCCACAAAATTACTAAAAAAGACACCAATAGACACAAAATTACTAAAAAAAAGACACAAAATGACCAAAAAAACACAAAATGACTTACAAAGACATGAAAAGAATTCAAAAATGGACAAAATAGCCCAAGACTCCATAGAGTTAAGTTGTTAACCCATTTCTTGTTCCCTGAAAAAGGCCTACTTGTATAATTCTGAAATGTACATTATTTTTCAGTTTTGGTTAACCTTACCTTTTTTTATTTACCTCTGGCAGTTCACCACTTACCTTCGTACCCTTTCAAACTGGAAAAATTGGGGTGTTCTAAAACTTTTGACCGGTAGTGTATTTCCAAGGTCAGTTTGGTGGAATTAAACTGTCTTCTTTGTGTTTATGGCCCACAGACATGCTGTAAGCTGGAGACACTTGCACATAAATTAACGCAAATTAGAGACTCACTTGTTATCCAAGAAGACGAGGTCCTCGTCTCCCAGCTGATCGTCCTCCATGTCGCTCACTTTTGCTTCCTTTGCGACAGCCAATGGGAGGGGTTCAGAGCTACGAGGGCTGTCGGCTCCTGATGTTCGTTAAAAACAAAAAACATCTTTAGTGCATTTTACTTGCATGATGAAAGAGCATATTTGAAATGTTGATACCCAGTGACATACCCATGTTGTCCCTCAGGGCGCTGGCCTCGCTGTGAGCATCATAGTTGTAGTTGGGCACAAGTTTGAGACGCATCTTTGAATATGTTTCTGCATTGGACAACTTCAGTTTCACAACTGGTTGAACCCTGGGCAGAGAAAACGAGTCAAAGGACAATATAGTTTCAGATAAATGTTGTTGTTTTGTTTTACAAAGGTGAATATAATTCTTGGTCAGAGAGATTTAAAAAAAAACTTCAAAAGAAGGTCAGGGAAAGGGACCTGCAAATTGTAATCCTGGATGATGTCTGGGCCAAATGCATCCTCAGCATACACACCTCCTCTATATGTATAAGGCACGGACTGATATAATTTAAGGTATTCCACAGAGTACATTACCCGAATGACAGGTTAGCAAAAATATATCCATCGGTTCTCCCTATTTGTCCCAGATGTGGGAACTCTGTGTCATTGGGTCACATGTTCTGGTCATGTTTCTCCCTAGCTGATTTCTGGTCCTCCATATTTGACTGTCTTTCCGCTTTATGCAACACATCCCTCAAACCCAATCCACTCACTGCTATATTTGGAGTCACACCCTTGAACATGCATGCCACAAATACACAAAAGAGAGCAGTAGCATTCTGTAGTCTCATATCACGTTGGGTAATCTTAATGAATTGGAAATCTAAAAAAAGCCCACCCTTCAGGAGATGGATTCAGGAGGTGCTATCTTTACTTCAGATAGAAAAGATCAGACATACACTGAAAGGTTCCTGTGACACATTCAGTAGAGTGTGGACTCCCTTCATTGAATATGTGAAGAAGTTGAATCTTTAACAGATCATGTTATCAAAGCACTCTTTCTCTAGTCATCTGTCTGACTAGCCCATTGATATACCTCTGCAGAACTGGATCTTGTATTTCATTTCGTTTTATTTTATTTTATTTTTAATTTTTTGTACTCTTGGTCCCATGGGAGGGTATAAGGGGAGGGAGAAAGGGAGGGTACTAATATGGGATTATATTTTGAGTTTGTATGTTTGTATTTGTATGTATGTATGCTCATTTCTGTATAACTAAAAATGCCTAAAATAAAGTTATAAAAAAAAGAAGGTCAGAGGTTGCCATACTTGTTGGCCCATGCTCCTCTCTCACTGGTCAGAAGCCTGCGGAGAGCTTTCCAGTGGTGCCACACCACCCCCTGCTGGCTGGAGCTCTGCTTCTGACAGCTGAGGTACCTGTTGTTCTCACATCTGACCCGCTTCAGGGAGGGGTCCAAGATCACTTCCTGCTTTCACAAAAACACACACAAAGGTCAGATCAGTCCTGTGAAAGGTTTAAAATCAGTTCTCCTATGAAAGTGAATCTTGAAAGTTTTACAACCTGAAACTTGGACTTGCTGTCTGATCGTTCTTTGTCCCGTTTATAAGCCGTACTCATCAGGTCATCGAAGCAGGAATTCCAGAAGTTGGACATGATGTCATGACTCCTCCCAAACGTGTCCAGCTCGTACTGCTCCATGGTGGGCTGGACCTGGACGCAGATGTTTTGAGAAGGAGGTCATTAATATGCACATATTTAGCTTAAAATGTCAAGGACAACTCAATCAAGTAAAAATAAATCTTCATGCAAGCATCAGGCTTTTCAAAAAAACAACAAAGCAAATACCTACATGACTTTATTAACACAAAATGAAAATAATTTGATATAATAATAATAACAAAATAAAAAATACATACAAAATATAATGTAAAAATTTCCAAAAGCCATAATTTGACCTTTTAAAAAATATATAGGTTGCCCTTCCAAAAACCAACATTACTTTATTAAGACAAAATGAAAATAATTGATATAATAATAATAATAATAATAATAATAATAATAATAATAATAACAAAATAAAAAATACATACAAAATATAATGTAAAAATTCCCAAAAGCCATAATTTGACCTTTTAAAAAATATATAGGTTGCCCTTCCAACAAAGCAAACACCTACTTTACATATTAACATAAAACAAAATTAAAATAATAATAAAAAAATAAAAAAAACTGAAATAATTAAAAATCTACATAGAAATTATAATATAGAATTATAGGCTACACTTCTAAATTTACCATAAGCCAAAATTCTACCTTTAAAAAAATATATAAAACAATACCTGATTCCTAAAGAAAGAATACCCCATGTTAGATGGTTTAAACAGGACAATTCTCATTGTACAAATGAGAAACAGGACTGGAACTACACTTCCTCTTTCAACAGTTTCCCTTTATTTATCGATTGTATTCGAGGAGATCATTTTTACAACTACTTCACTATTTAAACTCATTATTTTTTTCCTCTTACTGCCTCACCACTTCCTGCTAAAAACATGAAGTTGTATAAACATACAGAACCATATAGAACCCCCTATGCATTTATTTAAACAAATATGTGGGCGAAACTGCAAACACATACACACTTTAACATAGATGCTTGGGAAATATGCCTGGGCTATCACAGCAGCCAAAGTTATGCCACACTGGCT